>NW_026111955.1:0-117500 GCF_024679095.1 Eriocheir sinensis
AAATAGGACCTAAAGTTATAGTGTCGTCTGAAATAATTGATCCAATTGTCAACGAGGATACGTTTGATCAGAGTGGGACATTGTAAGTACTTGACGATATTTTCATTGATGCTGTAAGGAACAAAATTTTGGTTGATGCTTTTACTCATGCATATTTATCACTCAAAATCTATATATGGGTGGAAACCATGCAAGGAATATTGGCTTGAACTGTTCTCATTTTCTCTTGTTAAGACAGCGCGATTTATCTCAAATTCACTGTCTGGGCAGACAAATATTCGGAAAAGAGAAGGCAAACCTGTTTGTATATATATATATATATATATATATATATATATATATATATATATATATATATATATATATATATATATATATATATATATGCTGTATATTCACGTCCTTATGGATATCTTCTTGTTGATTTGGGTATAAATACCCCTGAATCCCTACAGTTTCGCTCAAACATTGATGCCCCGCTGAGGGGAGTTCCTTGCCGTGGTAGCGGGGCTTGAAGCCTGGTCGGCAGCACCACCTACTTAGGTGGTCCGTCCACCTTGCTTTGTTTGTCGGCCAGAGTGGATAGACACTACCCGTCACTCACTACTATGGAGGGGAGGCTTACCAGTGACGTGGTATGTGACCCCATCACATCATCATCATCAATGGCTGAGCCTCCCGTGTTTGCCGTGTGTGCTGTGCCCGGCCGCCCTCTCGTCTGGGAGTTGGAGTTCCAGGAAATAATTGTCACCTTTATGGCATCTCTAAACTCGAATTTACCGGCCTACATCCCTACTCTGACCTCCCGACCGTCTGAAACCTCCTCTCTTCTTCCCTCTCATCGCCACCCTGGAGCCGAGGCACTAAAGGGGCATCTGGCCTTCTTTCTTTCTTCCCGCAAAGAATGTGCCAGTCTCGCAGAGTTCTCAAGTTGAGGTCCCTGTCGGTTTGAATCTGTATCCTATGACAAACACATCACCGTAAAGTCAGTCCCTAGATGGTCGATCTGTTAATGATCTTTCGAAGTCCACCGTGAACTTGTCAAGACCAAACCCCAGACGTTGTTTCCATTGCCAGTTATATGGACATGTGACTCGACATGCCGCCGCCTGCAGAATGGTACTGCCGTGGTCTGCGTGTGCAAATGGGAAAGAGTAGTTTGGTCTTATAGCCCGTTATTCCCCTCTGCATTTTGCATTCAGGGGACCACAGGAGAAAATTTTGTACTCCTTTACCTATCCTCTACAGACCAAGGGAATCGTGGCGGCAGTGCCATACTCCGCCGTGATATCCTCCCTTTCTCACGTGGTTGTCAGCTTCCTTCCAGGCGGTCAGTCCCAGCATTTCTCCCACGACAGTACACAGCTACAGCCGCAGCTTCCCTTCCTTCAAGCGCGTCAGGAGGAGAGGAGGGATCTTGATAACGATCGCGATGCTTTCCTGCCTTTCCTCTTACTAGGGCCGTCATTGGCGTATAGATAAAGCAGACTGGCAACTCTTCAAACAGCTAAGTTCCACACACGGTCTTTAGGATGACTTCAGCAGCACTGGCGAGCGATGCGGTATTTTACTTACCTAAGCACTTGGCAGCCATATTTAAGAAACGTCCAACGTCTGTCTCTTTTCCACGTCCCACAGCCTTGCCTGGACCCTGGGTGCGCCTGCGCCGTGAAACGAAAACGAAGGCGATGCTTTTCTGCCGACATCGTGGAGATCCATTACTAGGCCTTTCAAACGGGCAAACGGGCTCATGCCCGACGGGCCTCACGGGTCCCGTGCTTCGGAAGGGTGCTGTATATCCAACTCAAACCCAACAACGTCCAGACGTCCACGTCAGGAAACGAGGAGAAAATCCTCCTGTCCTGTCAGAAGCAGGCAGGAACGGCCGAACCTATTGCAGTTGCTCGTCAGTCCTGCCCAACATTTTACAAATGTATCTAAAGACACTAAGACTCCCTCCGGGACGCCCATCGTCGGCGCTTTGGAGGTCACTGGCCTGCTTTTTTTCTAATAACGGCGAGTCGTAATGAACCAGTGCCATGACTCGTCACCAGGTCCCGATGACATCCCATACTCTTTTTTTACATTATTCCTGACGAATTTAATAGAATTTGTATACCGGTGATTATCCGTCTTCCTGGGCGTTGCTGTTATATTGCAAAACTAAGCTAAAGGAGGACTCCCGGCGGCAAACAATAAACGTCCATATCACATCACTTCATTGCCTTTGCAAGGTTATGGAGATGGTGAATAAGATGGTGTGCCGCAAGGAGTATTCTCAGTGTTACTCTCTCTTCGCCATCAACAGCGTTATTAGTGTATTACGAAGGAGTCCGAGGAGTTTGGAGTTCGTCATGTGTGGAGAGACCCGATTTCTTGGGCTGATATTTGCACTTCAGCTGGATCCCCCTTATATGCAACTAATTACCATCATTGATAGAGTTTGAGATATATTCCAGCACAGTCCTTATTTAGAGCACTTTCACTTCTCGACTCACGAGGGCCGTCTATACGGATGGGTTCAAGTCGGACACCGGAGCAGGCTCAGTGTCGTCTTCTTCCCACCTTCTGCGGGCGTTAGCCCTTCCTAGAGTGGCGTCAGTCTTACGGCTGAAACTCCCGCTATCTACTAGCTCAAAATTATGTTTAGTCTCCCAAAGCTCTTTTTACTTTTTACCTTTTATCTTTTATAGCGACTTGGCTGCTATAGCGCGATTGATTATCATCCTTATTTTTATTTTATCGAAATGGCTTTACCCTGCTGCTGCACCTCTTGCCCACTTCCCCTCAAAGACTTGACTTACCCTAACATTCCGAGCACCGCTGATAGCGCCAGCCAGGCCAGATGATATGACTGCCACCACCAAGATGGGATGGGGGTCACGACGACCAGGGCAAGACGTGTCTTACTCCCACATAAAGTGTCGCAAACGGAAACCGTTCTGGCCCGCTGAGGACGAAGAAGGAACTCTTACATGTTCCATACTCCCAACATGACGAACCCTATGGCTTAAGCTCTCAGGCGAAATTATGGGAGAAAGCAAAAAGTATAAATCCAACAATAACACGGGATGACGTATTCAACTTTTTGAGAAGCAATAAAACATATACATTGCATAAGCTACAGACTAAGAAAATTCCCCGACAAAAGATAATAGCCTCAAATCCCAAAACAATCATGACTGCTGATTTAGCAGACGTGAGACATATAAGATAGGAAAATAATAACATAGGCTACTTGTTATTATGCATAGACGTGTTTTCTAGATATATGCAAGTTGTCCCGTGTCGGAATAAAGACGCAAATACGATGCTGGTGGCCATTAAAAAGTGGTGGAAAATAAAGATTCTGAAGGCTTACGAAGATTAAACACCGACTTGGGCACAGAATTCTGGAATCGAAAAGTAAGAAACTATTTATGTTCCCGGGGCATTAAGCTGTACAGTGTGTACTTAAGTGAGATCAAAGCAGCCTTGGCAGAGCGGCCCATTCGTACACTGAAAGCACGCATCTACAAGTTCATCACGTCTCAAAATTCTTCAAGATATATTGATCAGCTGCAAAACATGGTCAATGCCTACAACCGCTCGCCCCATTCTGGACTGAAGAACAAACAAACTCCCATTGATATTCATAATTTAAAAGACCCATTGGCGATCAAACGCCAATTCCATGCAATGTATAAAAACCCGAAGCAACCGGCGCCTTTCCAGTGGAACGCCAGCACTCCTCGGGCGAGTAGCCGGGTGGCCCTTCTACGGAGGCGAGGTGGACCCGTGGGGTCATCCTCGCTTAGGGCCACCCCTCCGTGGTCAAGTCGACCAGTCGGCTGCTCGCACGTGTCAGCTACAGGTGTTTGCTGGGCGCCTGCCCAGAGAGCCCGTGCCTCCGTCGCTGCTCGCCGGCTCTTACTCGTGGCTGTGGCGGCGGCGGAGGCTTCCCCACACCCGCCGCACGTCAGCGGCGGGTTCCCCGCTGCGACGGGTCGTCGCTAGACAAAGGCCCGTTCCCCCTTTTTAGGGAGTAAATCACCGAAGAAGAAGAAGAAGCGCCTTCCATCAGTCCTCGACTGGCAGTTGGGGAAATAGTTCGCCTTGTTGGAAGTGCTCGTTCCTCTGTATTCCATAAAGGATACACACAGCAAAATACTCACGAGCTCTTTCGCATAAAATCAGTTAAACACAAGAATCATCCAAGAACTTACCTCTTAGAAGATTTGTCTGGAGAACCAATACAAGGGATATTCTTCGCGCCAGAGCTCGTCTTAAGCGCTCTGCCCGAGTCATACGATATTAAAATACTGCGTTCACGAAAAAATAAAGGAAAAAAGCAGTATTTTGTATCGTGGTTGGGATACCCTACTTCATTCAACAGCTAGATTGACGCCAATGATATTGTAGAAAATGCGTAAAAAGACACCACTCCTCAGTGCACACAAAAACTTTGTCCTACTTTTGAACAAATTAAAAGTAAAAGATAGAAACCGTGCTATTAAGCAAGCAGCTCGAGAACAATTGAATTGCATATCTGAAATATTTTCCAATTTTTTAAAGAAGCACTTTACCCTCAATAACAAAGTTATCAAGAAATTGCGTAACTATCGGGAAGATATACATGGCATTGCTAGAAAGAAAATTCCTCTCCATAAGAAAAGACTTATATTGACATCGAGACGGGGTGGTAACATATTAGCTGCTATATTACCTATTGCCGCTTCCTTGATCGGAAAATTATTTGGATAATGCGCACGTATTATCATCTTCCCGAGTCTACCGCTGAGCGTGTTTTAACAGATATTAAGCCTAAATGCGCGAACTCCACGAGTCCGGGGGTCAATGGTCAATCATGTTTCAACCCGCAGTCGACCCATACCGATCACATGCCGGTCTCTGAACACGTACCAACAAGCAGCAGTAGTCCTGTCGTGTCGTCCCATGGTGCAACAGCAAGCACTCCTACAAGATTGAACCCGTCATCTCGCTCTGTAAAAAAGAAAACTTACAAAAAAAAAAAAAAATAACGCGATCTGGTGTATACAAAACCACAAAACTACCACCCGTGCAACTTAGAGTCACAGGGATTAGGGAGAACAAGATTTCCTCCAATCCTGAAATAAGTAATTTAATACCTCTGTATGTTAAAAGTACGGATGTGCTATACGTCAGTATGATGCTAGAAAGAAAAAAAAGACAATCCCATCGTAAAATGGGATAGCAGAGGTAACCTATTGTCTTCTGTTCGATCCTCCAATATCCTGAACATGTTGAACTTACTCTCTAATTCAAGTCAAAAAACAACGGTTGCTGTCTTTGCTGATAAAAAAAACACATCATTAACGCCACGGGTATATTACCTAGCGAAATAAAAAATACACGCGTGCGGCGAAAGATTCAGAGATCTGGTTTCACCAAACAACCATCGTTGGCAACTTACAGATGGGTTCCATATTAAATTCGTTTTTCCAATGTGCTAGTGCAGTCCTACATTGTGATTCAAGAAAGAAACAGATTCATGGATTCATGGATGCTTATACAGAGACAGTGGCGACATCATGGACGTGGAGAGAGAAATGCCGGAGGCGATAATGAACACGCTCGGACAGCCGGGTGGCCCTTCTGCAGAGGTGAGGGTGACCCCTCTGCAGTTATAGTCGACTGCTGGGCTGCTCGCTCGTGCACCGCTACGGGCTGCTCCCTGGGCGCCTGCCCGGAGGGCCCGTGCCTCCGTCGCTGCTCGCCGGCTGTTACCCGTGGCTGTGGCGGCGGCGGAGGTGTCCCTAGACCCGCAACGAGCTTGCATTGCTCGCCCACCCCTTACAGGGCCGCCATTTGGCCAAGGCCCTGTCCCCCTTTTATGGGGGTTAATCTTAAAGGAAGGAAGGAAGGACGACGGTTCGCTACTTGTCCCTCGCCATCAGCTGAAGCGGTACTATTCATCACTCACCAGTATACCAAAGGGCATCATGTCGGACGCCTACGTGTTCAACTACAAAGACGGTTCTCCTGGCGATGACGTCTACTGCAATAACAAGACCATCATCGTTTCTTCCCTCAACTGCAGTTCCTGCTACGAAAAAAGAGGCTTTACTGAACTCCTACATGGATTATACCCGCACAGTAATTTGTACCGCGAAAGAAGCCCGATCTATCAAATGAACAGGTGTCGCTGGGAAGATCGTGGAATTCCCGGTAGTCTGCATATTCGCTATCCTCCGAGTGAAAATCTTCCTTATGTGGCGTGTATCCTAACTCCGTATGCTCCTGGCCGCGAAATGGAAAATAACCCTATAAACCAGGGATATCTTCAAACGTCAAGAGATCAAAATTTCATTCGTGGGTTAAAGGAAGACAGTTATGATAACCGTCTCCGCTGGTTTAAAGAGTCCATCACAAAACTGGTAGAATGGGTAATTAAAAGCAACATTACAAGTGTCGTCTTCCCCTACAATATTGCAAGCGCTGGAATTCTTTACGTGTTGTGGAAAGCTGACTACCAACCACATCATCAAGAGGCTGCGGCTGAACTCCAACGGCATAATATAGCGTGCGTCATCTTGGACAGATGGTGGACCTGCGATGAGCCTGAAACAAAATTAAATTAATCTATCTGTGTCTCCCGAACGAAACTGGAAAAGAAAACTGGTAGATACAGAGGACGATGCTGTGGATGACGACTGGAAAAGAAAACCGGATGGTGCTGTATCCGACGCGGATCCTAAATAACTATAGCTCCAGACAATTTCCCAATAATTATGTACATCATTAAATGTAAAATATGTCATTAAATAACAATGTAATGATGTTTAGTATGATTTACCTTCAATATATAATTGGCATCTCGCCATGTCTACCCCTATATAATGAAATAATTATTAATATTTTTGCTAGTGTTTTGCTTGCTCTAAATGGAGTCAAATCATATATATGTTACCAGCACCGCGGACGGGGAAATTTACCCCAAAATTGTGGGCCGCATGCGGCCCTCAAACAGTGGGTTGAGCACCCCTGCCTTAGAGGGTCTGCCCATGACAAACAAGCCCGTGCGACCAAAAGGTCCACGGAATAGTTCAGCAAGTTCATGTAAACCTGGGAGCTCCTCAGTCTCTCATCAAGGGAATGTGATCGCTACAAGTATGAAAGAGAAGTCCTCAGTATACACAGCCAGCAAAGGGTATCCTTTGCTGAGGCGAAACAACTTGCCCTCAACATGATGTCCAGCCCAGGAATGACTTACGCCGCTGCCCTTAATTCTTGTGTACATCGCCGACCAACAACAGACAAGACTGCTAATCCCACAACCTCAATGCCGCCTCAGAAGGCCGCCTCATCACTCCAGACGCCTGCTGATGGCTCAACTGAGCCCCAGCAGCAGAAGCGCACGCGCAGTGAGGAGTCCCTCGAAGACTGTCCTCCTGCTACAGTGCCTTCTCCAACGCCCGCTTCTGGGTCGCTTAGAGAAGCCCAGGTGCCGGCTGCGTCCGCCACCTCTGCACCAGTGACTCCGTCTGACCGTCGACCGGTGACCGCTGCTGCTCAAGGCCACGGTGCGGACCTGCCGGCGCCCAGGTCCTCCGCCTCCACACAGTCTGTGCAGGAGGCTCCACCCGTGCCATCCCCCCCTGCCGCTTCTTCGGAGTTGTGGAGGGTTGGGGGTGGGGGGGGGGGGCAGGGTGAGTAAGTTACCGGTAGGAACAGGAGGTCGGGGAAAATTAGATCTTCCTCGGTCTGTCTCATCGGCCACTGGGCCGAGAGGGAGCACACTGGAGCTGGGGCTAACCCTCCAGCGAAAGCCCGGTGGAAAATCAGGGATGTCCCACTCCGGGGGCGCCTTTAAGAATAAACAGTACACTTCATACTAATACAGTGGAACTGCCGAGGGGTTAGAGGAAGCTGGGAGGAGCCCCAGCTCCTAATCAAAGACTCCCAGCCACAGTGTCTCTGCCTACAGGATACACTGTTAGGAGCATACGCTCATCCTACCCCGCGCAATTACAGTGCCATATATTCGCCAGCACATCCCACACAAGCTCCTGCGGGAGGTACGTGCCTTTTCATATCTAACAACATAGCACGCACTCCGCTCTCACTTTACACTGCATTGCAGACTGCTGCTGCTCAAATCCACATAACACGTACCTACACTGTATGCTCCCTGTATCTTCCACCCAGTACCCAGTACACCACTCAATCAGCAAGACCTCCTGACACTGGTACGCTAACTGCCCTCACCCTTCTTACTACTCGGCGACTTCAACAGTCGCCATACACTATGGGAAGATACCACCAGCAACCCAAGAGGAGCCACTTTCACATCTGTAGTTGAAGATCTTGACCTTTGCATACTTAACACCGGTCATCCAACACACTATTATATGCAAACGGACACACAGTCAATTATTGACCTCTCACTCAGTTCCCCCGATGCATACACGGATTTTAGGTGGGAAATATCAGAGAATCTACATGGCAGCGACCACTACCCCATCTTCATCTTCCATTCTACATTCCAACCGTCACCTCGATTACCGCGTTGGAAATTAGATCGAGCGGACTGGGAGCTCTTTCGGACCATGACTCACACAGAGACATCAATTGATGACTTTGAGACAACTGATGATGCAGTTAACTTTTTTACGACGCACATTCACCGGGCGAGAGAACTCAATCCCACAGTCAACGGGGTATGCATCACGTCGGTCTGTGCCATGGTGGTCGGACGAATGCAAGCAGGCAGTGGCTGGACGACGCCGGGCTTTCGACCGCTACAAGAGGCATAGGACAGATTTCAACCACATCGCCTACAAGAAAGCCCGAGCACAGGCACGCCGGACACTAAAAGAAGCATGACGGTCCTCGTTTGCCAGCTATTTATCATCAATTTTTCAGCCGCCGCCGAGTGGCTTAAAAATACCCACATGCTGTCCAGAAGACCTCCTATCAACCCGGACCCTAGATTCTAGGACTAAAGATGAGCTCCGGGAGGGCAGCATGAGTCAATGCAAGATGGCACCATTATAAACACTCGCCTGCGCCAGAACGGGCTGGGCCGACCAACAGGCCCCACCGGGAAGAAGCCTTGGACCGACCATCAGGAATTCAGGATCCACCGGGAAGAAGCCTACCGGCGCAATAGGTTACGACGAAAAAAAATAATAACTCACAGACGCAAATGACACAAGTGTGGAAGAGGGTACACAAAATAGGAGGAAAATTTTCATCGAGCCCACCACCTGCACTCAACATCAACAACAACATAATTGCAGGGAGCGCTGAAGTCGCCGATGCCATCGCCAGTGCATTCGCTGCTGTGTCTAAGCGGGATTCTAGACCTCTCGCTGTACGTCGGCACTTGGAAGAACAGGAGAGACGCCAGCTAGATTTTACATCATTAAATACTGAAACATACAACATTCCCTTTTCCATGCGGGAACTACAATCAGCTCTCTCCCAATGCAACGACACGTCGCAGGGCCCCGATAATATCCCATATGCCATGATCAGACACCTTAGTACTACAACCACGACACTGCTGCTCCAAATATACAACAAAGTTTGGCAGACAGGCATCATACCAAGTGGGTGGCGCAAATCCATTGTACTTCCCATCCGCAAACCTGGGAAGGATGGTTCACAGCCCTTACACTACCGGCCCATCGCTTTAACATCCTGCCTCTGCAATCTCTTTGAAAAGATGGTAAACTTCCACCTAATACATTATCTAGAGAGCAATGGCCACCTGTCTCCTTACCAATCAGGATTTCGGAGAATGAGATCTACAGTAGACGCCCTTATACGTCTCGAGTCGGCTATCTGCCGCTCTTTCGCACAAAGACAACACATAGTGTGCGTATTCTTTGACCTCGTGAAGGCCTACGACACGACATGGAGATATGAGATTTTAAAGCAGCTTCATAACTTTGGTCTTCGGGGACGCATGCCAACGTTTATTGAGGGATTTCATGGAGAACGGACCTTCCGCGTCAGAGTCGGTACCTCCTACTCACCACTCTATGATGCGTGACTACAAAAAATAATAGCTACAGCCTCAAAAAAAAAAAAAAAAAAAATAAATCCTACCAGCTACTGTGGTGTCTGCAGAAATGTTGTTGTTGTTGTTGTTGTTGTTGTTGTTGTTGTTGTTGTTGTCAGGGCCGCGAAGATATGAAGAGCATTATGAGCCCTGGGGAAGTCCTGTGAGGTTATCACAGGCTTGACAGCTGGCCTGTCTTCTTCAGGAAGACACAGGTGAAGCGGATGACAACTGATTGCCGTGAGGGGGAAGTAATTCAAGTAAACAAAACCAGCTGGCAGCGGTTGCTGTCGGTGTAGCCTTTGTAACGGCGCTCTCGTTCGAATCGGTGATACCACATTCGTCTTGAGCACGTTTTCGGCTCCATCCGACATCATATCTGGTTTTAGTCGTGTTTTTGACTATCAAAAGCCAGTAACAGATCTATGAGGGGTTTACCAAAATAAGTTATAAGTAAAAGGTGTTCATGGGGGAAAAATTGAGAACCCCTGATTTAATTATTGCCAAGAACAGGTTCTTGCGAACCGGTGCGAACCGGCTGAATCCCATCACTGGTGTCGTCCTCCTGGTGTCGACGACCCGGCAGTCTGGTGCTCAGCGTCTCGGATGTCCACCGCGGAACGAAGACTGCAACATGCCATCCACAGAATATCCAGATGGGCAGAGGATCATGGCTTCCGATTCTCACCATCCAAGTCGGTTGCCATGCACTTTTGACGCCTGAGAGGCCACCATCCAGACCCTGATTTCATCATGTGCGGTTCACGTCTCCCTATTGTGGAAGATCGCAAGTTCTTGGGACTCATCTTTTACAGGCGCCTCACAAGGCTTCCACACCTAAAAGACCTAAAAACAAAGTGCATGAGGTCCCTCGATCTCTTCCGTGTTCTGTCATGCACTTCATGGGGCGCTGACCGCACAATACTCCTACGCCTCTACCAGGCACTCATCGGATCGAGACTGCCCTACGGCTGCGAAGTCTACACATCTGCAACAACCGCCCGCCTCCGCACACTTGACGCAGTCCATCACGCTGCAATCCGACTGTCAACAGGCGCATTTAGGTCATCCCCCATATCAAGTGTTTTAGTCGACGCGGGAGTTCCACCCTTAGACTTACAAAGAGACGGACTACAAATTAAGTACTGGTACAGACTACAACGCCAACCTAACAGCCCTGCATACACCGTTGCCATATAAAGCAATTTAGGTACAATATACAGAAACAAACCTCTCTTACCTCGTTCCTTTGGGTTCCGTGTCCGGAATGTCATTGAGGACCTCTCACTACCATATTTCCCAATAGCAGTTTATCAGGTACCCCCAATCGCACCCTGGCAGTTTCCAAACACACGTTTCTGCCGGTACTTCAGCTTCACTAAAGCAAGCATCTCGAAGTCAACTGCTCGATATTTGTTCCTTTCCCACACAGCTAATCACGCTGCGTCTATACCAGTTTACACGGACAGCTCCAAATCCGATTCTTGCGTTGGATTTGGAGCTGTCTTTCCAGACTTTTCCCGTTCTGGAAATTTACCTGTCGTAGCCTCTATTTTTAGCGCAGAACTATCTGCCATTCTTTTAGCCATTCGCACCATCTTATATTTTTACTGTCTACTCTGACTCACAGGGAGCCCTGTAGGCAATAGAAGATTTTAAGAGCACCCACCCGATTGTTTTAGAGATTTTTAGCTGGCTAGTTCTATCAAAAAGGCGTGGACATCGGGTGACCTTCTGTTGGGTACCTGCCCACGTCTCACGGTCTCTGTGCGTGGTAATGAGGAGGCCGATGAGTTGCCGCGGGCCGCTGCTTCTCGCCCTCCCTCAAAGTGCGCTCTTCCAATTAGGGACTTGTATCCCACCGTGCGGTCCGCACTCCAGAGTGTGTGGCAGCACAAGTGGGCGGCTGCGATTGCCACGACAAAGATGGGGGAAGTCACAACCAGGGCTGTGCGTCCCTGGTCTTATTCCCATTTAAGAAGCCGTAAGAAGGAGACTGGCCTGACCCGCCTTAGGATTGGTCACACAAGGTGTACACATGGCTTCCTCATGTCCCAGGGAGTTCAGCCCTACTGTGATGACTGTTTGGTCCCCCTGACTGTTCGGCACTTGCTGGTCGAGTACCCCAGTTTGGGGGACCTGCCAGAACGGTACCTTCCCCGGTGTCGGGGCGGAGATGGGAGTTTCTCTCTCTCTCTCTCTGGTGCTGGAGGAGAAGGCACTCCTCCCGGGACATAATGTTTTTGGCCTCCTACAGGAGGCTGGTGTCCTTAACCTCCTGTAGGTTTTATTGACTTTCTATCTTTGTTTTTATCTTGTATTCTATTTTTAACCGGTTTTATATCGCTATATTAGTGCATTTTTATAACGTTTTTAATCTTTTAAGCGGTTTTATGTAGTTTTATTGGTGTTTTTTACCATTTTTTTTTTATCTTTACTGGTTTTACATAGTTTTAAAACACAAGTTATTTTGCAATAGATCCGGCGCCACATGACCACGCAGTTGCGGCGCCATGAGATAACGCCAAAATAATCAATGAATCAACAAACCATTTATTACAAATTACACATATATTTGGGATAATTTATTTAATATTACACGCATAATGCAGTAACAATTTATGCCTATGTGGCTCTGCCTTTCTCTCTCTCTCTCTCTCTCTTAGGTTTAAACACGTTAGAAAACAGGAGAGGATACAGAAAGCGGCAACAAAAATGGCACCTAGTCTGAGCGACCTGCCTTATGAAGAAAGATTGCTGAGGCTGAACCTCCCTACATTGGAAATTAGAAGAGAAAGAGAAGATTTAATAGTGGTGTATAGGGTGATGAATGGTCTGGAAAAATTGGATAGAGATGACCTTTTGATAAGAGAGAAACTTAAGAGGAAATGGGAAACTGTCAACTGAGAAAAGGAAACTGTAGAAGAGACATCAAGAAGAACAGCTTCCCGCAGAGATGTGTGGGGGTCTGGAATGGGCTGGAGAGGGAAGTGGTACAGGCTAAGTCAATAAGCGCATTTAGGGCCCAGACACACGGACGACTCTGTCGTGCGATTTTTAATCGCCTCTAGTCGCGAGTAGTTGATATAACATAGGTTTCAATGGGAAAATCGCTTACCCCAACGACGACCCAACGACGACGACACATGAGAACCAACAGAAGAGCAGCTTCCTCATCAGAGTCCATGATGAAAGTAGAGTCAGCAGCATCACATCTTGCCTGCCCAGCCGAGTCGCTTTACCCCATACACACGAGCGATTTAAAATCGCTTCTTACGCGATTTAAAATCGCTTCTAAGTTGTTCGTGTGTATGGGGTGGTCAAGCGATTGTGAAGTCGCTCGTGTGTCTGGGCCCTTAAGGCCAAATTAGACGGAAGTAGTTGGAACGAGCATAGCTCCATTCCTGTAAATCACAACTAGGTAAATACACACACACACACACACACACACACACACACACACACACACACACACACACACACACACACACACACACAATGGAATGGGCGGAAAGGTCATTGAGTGGATGAAGGATTATTTAACAGAAAGAGAAATGAGGACGGTGATAGGATAAAATAAATCAAACTGGAGGAGAGTAGAGAGTGGAGTTCCTCAAGGCTCAGTTCTGGCACCAATAATGTTCATAATTATATATAAATGATATGCCGATGGGTATAAAAAGTTATATGAGCCATTTTGCAGACGATGCAAAGTTAATAAGAAAAGTGAAGACGGAGGAAGACTGTGAAGAACTGCAAAAAGACTTGGATAGAGTGTATAGATGGAGCCAGTTATGGGAGATGGAATATAATGCAAACAAATGCCATGTTATGGAAATGGGGAAAAGTAAAGAAAGACCGAGGAAAACATACAAGATGGGAAAAGAAAACTTAAAGGTGGTACATGAAGAAAAAGATTTGGGAGTAACGATGCAAGACACACTATTCCCAGAAAAGCACATAAACAAGTTATTTGGAGAAACCTACAGGATGATGCAAAATATAAGGGTATCATTCCACTAGATGGGCAGAGATATGATGAAGAAAATAATAACAACACTGATAAGACCAAAACTAGAATATGCTGCAATTGTGTGGTCGCCTTACAAAAAAAAAGGATATCAGAAAGTTGGAAAGGATACAGAGAACTGCATCTAAAATGGTCCCACAACTCTCGAATATGACTTATGAAGACAGAATGAGGGAGATGGACTTGACAACACTCGAACAAAGAAGGGAGAGAGGAGCTCTGATTACGCTATATAAGTTGGTAAATAAGTTTGACGAGGTGGATAGAGATAATCTCTTTTCAACTGTGAGAACGCAGGGGCTGAGATGACACAGAAACTTAATAAAGGAACTTGTTTGAGTGACTTGAGAAAGTATAGTTTTCCTCATAGAAGTATTAACACATGTAACAGCTTGCGGGAAGAGGTGGTGGAGGCGAGCAGTTTCCACCAAATGAAGGAAAGGCTAGATGAATGTAGATATGGAGACGGGACTATCAGACCTTAGGTCGGGCCCGGCAGACAAATAGGCACGCACACACACACGGCCTGGTAGCTCAGGGGTTGAGCGTCTGGCTCACAACCAGAAGGACCGGGGTTCAATTCCCCGGCAGGGTGAAGATAAGTTGGGTTTATCTTCTTTCGCCTGTAGCCCCTGTTCACCTAGCAGTGAGTAGGCACGCGACGTCAGGCAAGGAGGTGTGACCTCGTTGTCGCGGTGGTCTCAGTCCTACCCAAAGATCGGTACTACGAGCTCTGTGCCCTTCCGTAGGGGAACGTTTGGCTGTCTCGAGAGAAACCCGCAGCAGACCAAGAGGTGAATTACACACACACACAATCAGAATCATATTCAAATATGGGCAAAGGCATACTAGTGTATTGTTAGGTTAAGAATTTTCCTAAGATAATAAAACAAATTTACCTTTTTTGCCCATGTAGCAACAGTGACTGGTACTGTATATGTGGTATTCTGGAAGATGTATTTTTCCAAGAGATACAAAGTCCTCATTATTTGCTTTGGGTATTCCAAAGCAAACACCTAGTACGAGTAACTGTGAAACAATGCTTCACAGCTACTTGAGAACTTTGTAATCCTTGACAAGAATAGAGCATCCCCATTCACATACAGTTGATAGATAGCATCTTCCCCAATAAATAAATAAATAAATATATATATATATATATATATATATATATATATATATATATATATATATATATATATATATATATATATATATATATATATATATATATATATACTGGAAATCGACACAACAGTTTTTGTGTTTCGAAAAGTCATTTTCATAAAAGCTTACAAGAGTATAATTAGAATACAATAATATGAACAGAAGAATGACGATCTTTTTGACCGGAGGAGGGGGGCTGGCGACGGTCTGATGGGGAATTAGCTCTCTTTGAAGAAAAATTTCTTGTATCGAGCACCTGAGTTACTGACAGTCAGAACGTATGCCACGCTTTCGTGAAAGCAGTTCGGTGCTGTTTGACCCTTTTTGTTGCAGTAGTTGCACAGTGCACACAACTTGGTGTGAGTCGTCCTTCTGCATAGCTGCAATAGGAACGTCAGGTAAAGCCTTGGGGGAGTCGTCTAGTTTCTTGACAATCTTAGCCGCAAAACCAACTAGTTTATCGTCAGGTTCATAATCAAGAGAAGCAGAAGCGCGACGTTCATGGAGAAGGAGGTGAAGGACATAAAATAAGAATTACAACAATAGTTGAAGTCTGTTCTTAGACAACGCGCCTTCCTCAAACCAAGAGGCTTGTTCAAGATATTCAACAGCATCTAATGAAAGGTCAAATGCCGGAGATTTGACTTCGCCAGAAATTGAAAAAAAAAAAAAAAAAAAAAAATCTGCAGCAGCAGAGTCCACTAGAGCAGTGTCGTCCAAACTGGGGTCCGCGTACCCCTACCCCTACGTACATGTTCTATGAAGGAAAAGGGAGGGAGGGACTGGTATCTAGGAAAGACGCGTAATGTACGTGTACCTAAATATAATATATAATATAAATATAATATAATATAATTGAGTTTAATCAACCATGGGGGTAAGTATCAGTAGGATAAGATAATAAAGGGTACAATAGGCGAAACAATTTGGACAGCACTGCACTAAAGTGACGAGACGGAAGGCCCATTGTAGGGAGTCATGAAACCGTGTATGGCCAAAGGTAAGCAAAAAGTTTTCTTTGAATGTGAAATACTTAATCAATAAGTTTAGCACTGAGAAATGTTACACCCATAAGGTCGCAGGCAAGGGAATCAGGAGCAATGAGAGATCTATCAAAAAGAGATTTTGTCAGCATCAGAGGTAACAGTGCTGTTAACCATGGCATCTTGGAATTTGGGTTAGGAAAAGGAAGTGCGGAGAAAAAACGATCCTCACCAGAGAAAAGTTTGACAGGTGTCTGGTGTAGCAAGTTAACAGTAAGGTTAGGAGTAGAGGAGGAGAAAGTAGGATCATCAGGCATGTTGACTGGTTGGGTCTGCTAGCTTCCAAATGACGACCTGATTGAAGGAGCATAAGAAGCAAAGCTAGGCAAATACTGAATTAGTAAGGAAAGTCAACATGAAGAAAAATAATAACAATCACAATTATGAAACAAGTGAAGGTACCTTAGCTTAACTTAAACAATCAATAGTATAAATTATGACAATTAAATTTGTGAAAAGAAATAGCCTATAGTACTATAGTGACGACAAAATCACACAATAACATTGGCAAGTATGGTATCATTGAATGTAAGGCTAGTACTGTCAATGAATTACAAAAGCCAATTAGCACAAGTGACAATTTGTTACAAATTTGCATATACAAAAAAAAAGTGCAAAGCAACGAAAGCAAGCCAATTAAATAAACATGTGTTTAGCAACCAACTGTGATTAATATGACGAGGTTACTTTAACCTGATCTAAGCTTAACACAGAAATGACAAGGTTGCAAATAACTAGGCACACAGGTAAACATGAAGGTAATAATGAAAGAAAAAATACACTCACGACGGATGAGTGACAATAGGCCGTGATTCTGCTGATACGAGGCTAAACAGCAAATACACACATTATCTGCCAGTACAGATCAAATTAGTAAATGTACGCAGGAAATGAATCAGTTGACCAGCTGGGCTGATGTTCAAGTTTACGCAGTGTGGGGTGTACCACATACTTAAGCTACGGTTACACTAGTCACTATTGCCCCTGGGCTGGACGATTTTGCCTGGGCTGGTTTACAACGCAAGTGGTCACACAGATGTATACACAGCACGACAACCATGGATATGGGAAGCGAGGAGGACTGGGCCAATATTGTTGAGGCCCTGATGGCTTGTTATGGCTCGACGAAGGCCTGTGTTTGTTATCTGGTTTCCAAGTCAAGCGAGTGTGAAGGTGCTGTTTTATTAATTTGTGTGCCGTTAGTGATCATTAATTATACAGGAAAACTAATAATTTCATTATATAATAATATAATATTTATATTTTATTATATAGGATAATTTGGTTTCAGTTGTATGCTTAAATACTACAGTATCTCAATACCTCTGCTGCGCCCCACCGTTGCCAGATTGTCGTCCTCAGAGCATAGTATTGAACGGTTTATGACACCTAACTATTGCCAAGAAACATCAGGACTTTACTATTTTAACGATAATTATAAGTGAATCACCTTATTGGGTCGTGGACAGTTTTTGGGTCATAAGTCGGTAAATATAAGAGGCTGAGAAAGACAATCTGGCAACTTTGCGTGACGGTG
The DNA here is from genome assembly GCF_024679095.1 of Eriocheir sinensis. Classification (NCBI taxonomy): domain Eukaryota; kingdom Metazoa; phylum Arthropoda; class Malacostraca; order Decapoda; family Varunidae; genus Eriocheir; species Eriocheir sinensis. The sequence continues at coordinate 17,808 of NW_026111955.1, forward strand.
CTCCCAACCATACCACTGGGAGAACAACGATCCAGCGCGTCCACTCAAATTTACCCTGGGCTGGGCGATTTTGGCTGAGGTGGGTGCCCAGCCCAGCCAAAATCGCCCAGCCCAGGGTTAGCAGTGACTAGTGTAACCGCGGCTTAAGATGACTCGCTGTGGTATCGCGCGGGGTGTGGGCCAATCAGAGCCTGGGACGGGGGTGCCGCCACCAATCAAAACAGAGAAGCCGAAGGACGCTTGACTCGGCCAATGGGAGATAAGGAACTTCTGCCGCGCCTTTCAAACTTGGCGGGCAAGCTGGGAAGAGGACCGTACTGGTGCCATATTGGCTGTCTCACAAGACAATATAATAACCCAGGGCGGTTATAATAACCCAGGGCGGTTAATCTAGCTAACAACTGCTTCTAATATACCGAAAAAATAGCATGGGTACTGTATAGGATACTTCTTTTGCTTCACATTTGCGAAGGTTTTAGTTCCCGGTCGTACCAATTTACTGCGTAAACGGCTTGATTATGTGGGGGTGCCTGGAAAATTTCTAAGTCCAGTGTTGTTGTTTGACACGACGGCTTCCTGGGCAGACTGAGCCTCTTAGCTGCCTTATACTACACCACAGAAACTAGTCCCTAAGTCAGTAATATCCAAAACGCGCATGGATTATAACGATTTCGGACAAAAAAACGGTCTTTTAAGAGATTTACGTTATTTTTTCTCTATATTAAAGCAACTAATGCCGCAGCAATTTGTATTTTGTAATATTAAACGAATACATTCGTAAAATGTTACTACGAGAGGGTGTTTTCAGCGGCGGCACCTAACGGCGGGTTCCTGAAGTCAGTTGTTTTCAAGCCGCCATAATGGATGGAAGGCCGGACACTCGTTCCCTCAAAATATCAGTCTACTTTACCTTTCGGTAAGTGTTAACTGAGTATTTAACCTCTTTATTGGTATGCATGTAGGTTGACTAAAGCACCGATTACTATCCCAATACCGTGTCCAACAAAGGCACGGGCGTGTCACGTGTCACATATGGTGTGACGAGCACGTATGAGAAAACAAACGGATATTGTTCAAACGCCCGACACTCGTCGACAGACCCGCTGCCTGCGGCGGCTGCTACGTTATATAGGAATAGATTATAAGAGTATACGTTAGGGAATTTCCTTTCTTTAGAGACTAGGGATTTTTCCCGATTTTGGGGATTTTTGTAGGGACATTTTGAAAGCCCATTTTTCAGTGATTGGGCCTTCCACCACCAAAACCACCGTTCCGAACCTACAGGGATTAATCGAGCTAACGACCACCAAAACCACAGTTCCCTAAAGGGATTAATCGAACTAACGCCGCCGCCATGGCGCCGGTGCCGCCGCTGCAAAATAACTCGCATTCATTACCTACCTTACGAAACATCACTAGGTCTTCATATATTTTTTTCTGCAAACGTTTGGTTAGCGACGGTACGCTTGGTTAGCGATGGTACGCTTGGTTAGCGATGGTATGCTTGGTTAGCGATGGTACGCTTGGTTAGCGATGGTACGCTTGGTTAGCGATGATACGCTTGGTTAGCAACGGTACGCTTGGTTAGCGATGGTACGCTTGGTTAGCGATGGTATGCTTGGTTAGCGATGGTATGCTTGGTTAGCGATGGTACGCTTGGTTAGCGATGGTATGCTTGGTTAGCGATGGTACGCTTGGTTAGCGATGGTATGCTTGTTTAGCGATTAGCCCACGCATGTGAGACCAAGTCCACTACGCGTGGTTATTTTTTTTTAGAACACGCAGCCCAACGGCTGCCGTGCTGAGGGCCGGGTATAGCCCAGGCCTGTTCAGCCCGAGTCCCGGATGACCTTGATTCATGGCTCAGGGCTGTTTTGGGATGGTTAGCGATGGTATGCTTGGTTAGCGATTAGCCCACGCATGTGAGTATACGGTAGGGATTTTCCTTACTTTCGAGAACAGGGAATTTTCCCTAATTTAGGGCTTTTTCTAGGGATATTTTGAAAGCCCATTTTTCAGTGATTTTGGCTTCCCCCCCCCCCCAAAAAAAAAAATCCCGGTTCCCTACAGTTCCCCAGGGTTGTCTTGGGGGGTAGGGGGGGCTGGGGTGGTGGAGGGGGAGAAGTAGTTGTTCCCTAGTTTTACCAAAAAATCGTACGTTCTAACAGCAGATGCACGTGTATACAGGAATTACCAGCAGCCGGACAGCACATAGCAGACATTAAATAGCACGAGGTGATGTGCAGCGAGGGTGAAGACGTGGGCCAGGGAAGACATAAACAGGGCAACACACGAGCGGGGTAGCGTAGAGCTAGAGTGAGGGGGTGAGCGTGGGGACAGGCTGAGACGATGCGTTACACCTCTCCATATTGATGGTCAGGCTAACACTGAGGAGCCGCGCCCGCGCGTTATGTGGCTGGAGTGAGACCAAGGCCAAGACCAAGGGCTTGCGAGAAAGATCTTCTTGCAGGAATAAGTCGCTGTGTTATACACTAAGCATGCTCACAGGCGAATGCACAACAAGAAAACGTTTGTGACACATATCGGAGCCGAAGCATGACAAGTAAACGACAGCGGTGAACGAAATATTGAAAATGGCAGCTAGTTAAACCTCTCTGCGACGTATTTTACAGGTGGGAGAACGAGGAAGAGGCTGTGACGGACGCGGAAAACATGAGAAATGGTATCTCGCAAGTGAATCATTGCCAGTTATCAGCTGAGTAATGATGTTCATTTTTATTCGATAACATCAACATAGATTGTGTTATTGTCTTATTTAAAGTTGTTTTATACTAAAAAAAATACCCCGAACAATAAATAAAGAAACGATTTCCCTTTAATTTCCATTTGGATTATAATATTTTCTTATTGGGAACGAATAAACCCTTTCTCTACCCCTAAAAAGGATATATTGCACTCACTTATACCCTTTTTCAGAAGGCTAAGGTAGAAAAAGGGTATTTGTATAAGAAATATCACAGCGCACTGCAAAAAAAAACTTTATATACCTTCCATTTCTGAGAGTGTAGGGGGTAGGGACTTCCCAGAAGCACCACCGGGAGCCGTGAAAGGTTCCGATGGGGCGATGAGAGAGGACCGTGTGGGAGTTTCCGGAGACAGGCGGACGTCAGGAAGGGAGGCAGGCCGGGGCAAAGTTAACTTACCCATACACAGGGGGTTCATTTCACTTCCCCACACTCCCACCCACCACGGAACCCAACAAGGGGAGGCTGGATCCGAACAGCTGATGGCTGCCTCGTATCGGACATGGATGGGCAGAGGGCTCGTTGGGCTGAGTACTTTAAGCAGCTGTATAAGTGTATATGGCGGACCCTCCACGTGGGCAGCCTCAAGTTGCTGGGTTGCAGGTGGTGGATGCTGATCCACCCATTGACGAAAGCCCACCCTCTTTGGCTGAAGTCAAAAAGGCTGTGGCAAAGTTGAGGGGTGGAAAAGCACCTGGCACGTGTAACATCAGTGCGGAGCTGCACAAAACTGGATGTGGTCCGCGGGTTGCATCCTTGCATGCGGTCTTGAATGCCGTATGGCAGTCCGGTACTATTCCTCCTGACTGGAAGAAGTGATTGGTCGTACCTATCTGGAAAGGGAAAGGGGACCGACAGGACTGCAACAACTACCGTGGTATTACACTGCTCAGTTTGCCAGGCAAGGTGCTTGCCCACCTATTGCTGATGCGAATTTGCAGGCAGCTGCTGAAGATCCAGAGACCTTAATAGTCTGGGTTCACGCCTGGTAAGTCAACAAGTGACTGTATCGTAGCGCATCGCGTACTGGTGGAGCGCCGACGTGAGTTTCGACAGGGGATGCTTGCAGCCTATGTCGATCTCAAGAAGGTGTTTGATTCAGTGCATCGCGAGGCACTCTGGGATCTTCTGCGATTCCGTGGGATTGCTGTAAGGACTATTGGTTTGCTGACTGGCCTGTACTCTGGGATAGAGAGTGTTATGAAGTGTGTGTGTGTGTGTGTGGGGGGGGGGGGGGGTCCAGGACTGTATCCTTTCCTCATCGCTTTTCAACACTTGTATGTACAGGGTACTGGGCAGAGCTGTGGACCAGCATCACTGCGGAGCATCCATTGGCAATACCAGGGTCACTGACCTTGTTTTTGCCGATGATTCAGTAATCCTGGCGAGGTCGCTGGAGGTTTTGGTGACGGCTCTCGAGGCACTACATGAGGAGGCGAAGCACATGGCATGGCCCACGGTGTTATGGACTCGCTCAATACGAGTATATATGGATTGTCGATACCTGTGCAGGAGAAAGATCCGGATGTTCAAGTCCCTTGTGCTCCCTGTTTTACTCTATGGTTATGAGACATGGACACTAAATGGGGACTTGGAGAGGTGGATTGATGTCATTGGTAATAAATGCCTACGCAGAATCATGGGATGTCGCTGGAAGGACTTTTGTGTCAAACCAGCGATTACTCCGTGAGACTGATTCGACATACATTACCTCCATAGTCCGCCAACGCCAACTCCGGCTATACGAGCACGTAGCACGTTACTCTGAAGCCCTGAATGGAGGAGGCCAAGGGAACGCCCACGGTGTTCGTGGCTTGAGCAAGTAAATAGATCCTGCTGGGAGGTACTTGGGTTGGGAAAGGGGCCTGCATGGAGACTCGCCCTGAGGAACCCCCGGGCTTGGCGTCGTAGGGTGGGCGAGGCGACGCACCCCCCGGCGTATGCCCCCATTGATTGATTGGTTGATTATTAACATTATCAACATTATTATATATATATATATATATATATATATATATATATATATATATATATAGATATATATATATATATATATATATATATATATATATATGTGTGTGTCTGTGTGTGTGTGTGTGTGTACTAATAGTCGAAAGAATAGTAATATTATTACTATTATTATTATTATTATTATTATTATTATTATTATTATTATTATTATTATTATTATTATTATTATTATTATTATCATCATTACTAGTAGTACATTAATAGTAGTAACATAAGTAGAAAGACAAGTAGCAGCATCACTATAATAAGTTACAATAATTGCAAAAACAACAAAAACAACACCATCGCACCATTGTCACAAAAACCTTTTTTGAAATTTCTCTACACTGGAAGTAAGAATGAATTTCTAAGGTTTCATGTGGGAGAAGAGCGTCAGGTAGGCCCACGAAATAGCAACTCGTTATGAGAGGAGAGAGAAAAAAAATAGCACCAGCAGACTACTTCCCTTCCCTCGCTGCGTCTCATTTCCCAACAGCTTTCCTTTCCTTTACTGGCGATAAGATAAGAAGGGTAGGGCTAACCGGTCTACCTCCCTCCTTCCTATCTTCCTTTGTTACATCCCCCCCTACACTCTCTCTCTCTCTCATCTTACCACCGCCAACACATCTCCCTCTCTTCCTTTACGTTTTGGTTCTCTTCTAACAAATACTCCTTTTCCTCTCCCTCCTCTTTCTCCTCCTCCCCTCTCTTCTTGTTCCCTCTCCTCTCTGCTTCCTCCTCCCCCACCTCCTCTAGCTCAATCCATTTCCTCGCAAACGCCTTCAACACCACAATCTCCTATACTGTCGACCGCCTCTCGCTCCCCTTGATTTTCTGTTCGTCTTCGAGGGACCCACTCTTCCTTCTATTCCTCCTCCTCCTTCTTGTCCTCTACCTCCTCCTTCTCGTCCTCTCCCTCCTCCTCCTCTTCCTCTTCCTCCTCTTCCTCCTCCTCCTCCTTTTCCTCTTCCTCTTTTTACTCCTTCTTTTCCTTTTCTTCTTCCTCCTCCTCCTCCTCTTTCCTTTTCTTTATCAATTTTACTTTATTTACCTTTTCTTCGACCTTTTTTTTTTTTTAGTAGGAGTAGGTAGGGAGACACCTACCGAACGGGCGTGAGCTACTCCCGGTGAGGATATATGGGAAGCGAGGAGGGTGATGAAGCCATTCAAAGACCCTTCACATGTCCTCACTAACCGTTTCCCTTTTGTCTCATTAACACCAGAGGGCAGTTCAGTATGTTCTCAAAAGACAGTTCCTCTCTCTTTCTACACCACACTACATACACACAACACACACACCTTTTCCTAAAATTCAAAATTCAAAATGGCTAACGAAAACACCGCCTTGGAGTCCCCGCCTGGGGGGGGGGGGACCATAAATTCCCCCAGGGAGGACTCCCCTTCTGGCTGCCGACTTGAGAGGTGTCCTGATAACTCCTCGAACCTTCTCCTTATCAATTTCTGCAACATTCGCGGTCTTCGTTCTAATTTTCATTCTGTGGAACACCATCTCTCCTCTAAACCCCACCTTCTCTTCCTCACCGAAACACAGGATACTGAGGCTACTGACAGCAACCTCTACTCTGTTCCCTCCTACTATCTCTATCCTAAATTTCAATCCAAAGCTGGATGTTGCGTCTACGTGCGCAACGACATCACTTGCTCTCGTGCCCACGACCTTGACTCTTCTGAATTTTCCACCATCTGGCTAAGACTTCATTGTCATTCTATTACTAAATATATATGTGCTGTTTATCTCTCCCCTAACTCTACTAACTATGTAAAATTCTTTGACTATTTGAACTCTAAAGTGGAGCACATCTTGACTCACTCTCCCTTTGCTGAAATCTCCATCTTGGGAGATTTCAATGTTCACCACCAGCTTTGGCTTTCATCCTCCTTCACTGACCAGCCTGGTGAACAAGCCTACAACTTTGCTCTCCTCAACGACCTAGAGCAGTTGGTTCAGCACCCTACTCGTATTTCCGACCGTCTTGGAGACAGGCCCAACATTCTAGACCTCTTCCTTACATCTAATCCTTCTGCTTACTCTGTCAAACTGAGCTCTCCGTTGGGCTCCTCCGATCATAACCTTATTTCTGTATCCTGTCCTATCGCTCCTGTACATCCCCTGGACCCGCCGAAGAGGCGATGCTTCTGGCATTTTGCTTCAGCTCGGTGGGACGACCTTAGGATGTACTTTTCCGATTTCCCGTGAAATGATTACTGCTTCCAGGAGAGAGACCCCTCTGTATGTGCTCAGCGCATCACAGAGGTGATTGTCTCTGGAATGGAGGCATACATTCCACGTACTTTCTCTACTCCTCATGCTAAAAAGCCTTGGTTTAATCATGCTTGTTCTCGTGCTATTAAATATAGAGAGGCAGCTCACAAAAGGTTCCAGAGCCTTCGAACTCCCACTAACTTTGACCTTTACATTTCAGCCCGGAATCGTGCCAAATCTATTCTCCAACTTACCAAAACTTATTTTATTAATAAAAAATGTCAACACCTTGCTTCTTCTAATTCTTCCCGTGACTTCTGGCATCTAGCCAAAAATATCTCCTCCAATTTCACTTCTTCCTCTTTCACTCCTCTCCTTAACCCTGACGGCAGCACTGCCGTCTCATCTGTCTCTAAGGCTGAACTCTTCGCTCAAACTTTCTGTAAGAACTCCACCATGGACGATTCTGGGCATATTCCCCCTACTCATCCCCTCTCTGACTCCTTTATGCCTGTTATTAAGATTCTTCCAAATGATGTTTTCTATGCCCTCTCTGGCCTCAACTCTCAGAAGGCTTATGGACCTGATGGAATGCCTCCTATTGTCCTTAAAAAACTGTGCTTCTGTGTTGACACCCTGCCTGGTCAAACTCTTTCGTCTCTGCCTATCAACATCTATCTTTCCTTCCTGCTGGAAGTATGCGTTTGTACAGCCTGTGCCTAAGAAGGGTGACCGTTCCAATCCCTCAAACTACCGCCCTATAGCTTTACTTTCCTGTCTATCTAAAGCTTTTGAATCAATCCTTAACCGGAAGATTCAAAAGCACCTTTCCACTTCTAACCTTCTATCTGATCGCCAGTATGGATTCCGCAAGGGGCGTTCTACTGGCGATCTTCTTGCTCTCTTAACTGACTCTTGGTCATCCTCTCTTAGCTGTTTCGGTGAAACTTTCTCTGTTGCGCTAGACATATCGAAAGCCTTCAATAGAGTCTGGCACCAGTCTTTGCTTTTTAAACTGCCCTCTTTCGGATTATATCCCTCTCTCTGTTCCTTTATCTCCAGTTTCCTTTCCGGCCGTTCTATCTCTGCGGTGGTAGACGGTCACTGTTCTTCCCCTAAACCTATCAACAGTGGCGTTCCACAGGGCTCTGTCCTATCACCCACTCTCTTCCTGTTATTCATCAATGACCTTCTTTCGATAACAAACTGTCCTGTCCACTAATACGCCGACGACTCCACTCTGCATTATTCAACCTCTTTCAATAGAAGACCATCAACACAGGAAATACACGACTCTAGACTGGTGGCTGCAGAACGCTTAACCTCAGACCTTGCTATCATTTCCGATTGGGGCAGAAGGAACTTTGTGTCCTTCAATGCTTCAAAAACTCAATTTCTCCACCTATCAACTCGACACAATCCTCCAAACACCTATCCCCTATTCTTCGACAACACTCAGCTGTCACCTTCTTCAACACTAAACATTCTCGGTCTATTCTTAACTCAAAATCTCAACTGGAAACTTCATATCTCCTCTCTTGCTAAATCAGCTTCCTAGAGGTTGGGCGTTCTGTATCGTCTCCGCCAGTTCTTCTCCCCCGCGCAGTTGCTATCCATATACAGGGGCCTTGTCCGCCCTCGTATGGAGTATGCATCTCACGTGTGGGGGGGCTCCACTCACACAGCTCTCCTGGACAGAGTGGAGTCTAAGGCTCTTCGTCTCATCAGCTTTCCTCCTCCTACTGATAGCCTTCCACCTCTTAAATTCCGCCGCGATGTTGCTTCTCTTTCTATCTTCTATCGATATTTCCACGCTGACTGCTCTTCTGAACTTGCTAACTGCATGCCTCCCCCCCTCCCGCGGCCTCGCTGCACACGACTTTCTATTCATGCTCATCTCTCCACAAGGGGGGGGAGGACCACAAATTCCCCCCGGGAGGACTCCGCTTCTGGCTGCCGACCTGAGAGGTGTCTTGATAACTCCTCGAACCTCTTTCTTATCAATTTCTGCAACATTCGCCGTCTTCGTTCTAATTTTCATTCCGTGGAGCACCATCTCTCTTCCTCTAAACCTCACCTTCTCTTCCTCACCGAAACACAGGTCTCTGAGGCTACAGACAGCAATCTCTACTCTGTTCCCTCCTACTATCTCTATCCTAAATTTCAATCCAAAGCTGGATGTTGCGTCTACGTGCGCAAGGACATCACTTGCTCTCGTGCCCACGACCTTGACTCTTCTGAATTTTCCACCATCTGGCTAAGATTTCATTGTCATTCTATTACTAAAATACATCTGTGCTGTTTGTCTCTCACCCAACTCTACTAACTATGTAAAATTCTTTGACTACTTGAACTCTAAAGTGGAGCAAATCGTGACCCACTCTCCCTTCGCTGAAATCTCCATCTTGGGAGATTTCAATGTTCACCACCAGCTTTGGCTTTCATCCTCTTTCACTGACCAGCCTGGTGAACAAGCCTGCAACTTCGCTCTCCTCAATGACCTAGAGCAGTTGGTTCAGCACCCTACACGTATTCCCGACCATCTTAGAGATCGGCCCAACATACTAGACCTCTTCCTTATTTCTAACCCTTCTGCATACTCTGTCAAACTGTTCTCTCCGTTGGGCTCCTCCGATCACAACCTTATTTCTGTATCCTGTCCTATCGCTCCTGTACACCCTCAGGACCCACCGAAGAGGCGATGCTTTTGGCATTTTGCTTCAGCTTGGTGGGACGACCTGAGGATATACTTTTCCGATTTCCCGTGGAATGATTATTGCTTCCAGTATAGACCCCTCTGTGTGTGTGCAGCGCATCACAGGGGTGATTGTGTCTGGAATGGAGGCATACATTCCACGTACTTTCTCTACTCCCCATGCTAAAAAGCCTTGGTTTAATCACGCTTGTTCTCGTGCTGTCAAAGATAGAGAGGCAGCTCACAAAAGGTACCAGAGCCTTCGAACACCCGCTAACCATGACCTTTACATTTCCGCCCCGAATCATGCCAAATCTATTCCTCGACTTACCAAAAACTCCTTTATCCATAGCAAATGTCAACACCTTACTTTCTCTAATTCTTCCAGAGACTTCTGGCACTTAGCCAATTTCACTTCTTCCTCTTCCCCGCCTCTTCTTAACCCAGACGGCAGCACTGCCGTCTCATCTATCTCTAAGGCTGAACTCTTCGCTCAAACTTTCTGTAACAACTCCACTCTGGACAATTCTGGGCATATTCCTCCTAATTATCCCTCCTCTGACTCAATTATGTCTGTTATTAAGATTCTTAGGAATGATGTTTTCTATGACCTCTCTGTCCTAAACTCTCAGAAGGCTTATGGACCTGATGGAGTGCCTCCTATTGTCCTTAAAAACTGTGCTTCCGTGCTGACAAACCGCCTGGTCGAACTCTTTCGCCTCTGCCTATCAACATCTACCTTTCCTATCTGTTGGTAGTACACCTTCGTACAGAATGTGCCTAAGAAGGGTGACCGTTCGAATCCCTCAAACTACCGCCCTATAGCTTTACTTTCCTGTCTATCTAAAGCTTTTGAATCAATCCTTAACCGGAAGATTGAAAAGCACCTTTCCACTTCTAACCTTCTATCTGATCGCCAGTATGGGTTCCGCAAGGGGCGTTTTACTGGCGATCTTCTTGCTCTCTTAACTGATTCTTGGTCATCCTCTCTTAGCCGTTTCGGTGAAACTTTCTCTGTTGCGCTAGATATATTGAAAGCCTTCGATAGAGTCTGGCACAAGTCTTTGCTTTCTAAACTGCCCTCTTTTGGATTCTATCCTTCTCTCTGTTCCTTTATCTCCAGTTTACTTTCCGGCCGTTCTATCCCTGCTGTGGTAGACGGTCACTGTTCTTCCCCTAAACCTATTAACAGTGGTGTTCCACAGGGCTTTGTCCTATCACCCACTCTCTTCCTGTTGTTCATTAATGATCTTCTTTCCATAACAAACTGTCCTATCCACTCATACGCTGATGACTCCACTCTGCATTATTCAACTTCTTTCAGCAGAAGACCCTCTCAACAGGAATTACATGACTCCAGGCTGGAGGCTACTATCATTTCCGATTGGGATAAAAGGAACTCTGTGTCCTTCAATGCCTCAATCACCCAATTTCTCCATCCATCAACTCGACACAAATTTCCAAACACCTATCCCCTATTCTTCGACAACACTCAGCTGCCACCATCTTCAACACTAAACATCCTCGGTCTATCCTTAACTCAAAATCTTAAGTGGAAACTTCACATCTCCTCTCTCACTAAATCAGCTTCTTCGAGGTTGGGCGTTCTGTATCGTATCCGCCAGTTCTTCTCCCCCGCACATTTGCTATCCATATACAGGGGCCGTGTCCGCCCTCATATGAAGTATGCATCTCACGTGTGGGGGGGCTCCACTCACACAGCTCTCTTGGACAGAGTGGAGTCTAAGGCTCTTCGTCTCATCAGCTCTCCTCCTCTTACTGATAGTCTTCTACCTCTTAATTTCCGCCGCCATATTGCCTCTCTTTCCATCTTCTATCGATATTTTCACGCTGACTGCTCTTCTGAACTTGCTAACTGCATGCCTCCCCCCTCCCTTGGCCCCGCTGCACGCGACTTTCTACTCATGCTCATCCCTATACTGGACACCTCTCCTCCCGAAATTGACCTCTCTTTCGGCCACTTCTTTGGATTCTTTTTAAGAGCAGGTAGTAGCGAGCTTTTTTTATTATTGTTTCCTTTTTTGTGTGCCCTTGAGCTGTCTCCTTTGGTGTAAATATATATATATATATATATATATATATATATATATATATATATATATATATATATATATATATATATATATATATATATATAAACACACACACACACAGTGTGTGTGTGTGTGTGTGTGTGTGTGTGTGTGTGTGTACTTATAGATGGCGCCACCACCACCACCAGGCCCTACCAATGAAAAGCCTAACAGCTCCTTGGGTAGAAATATAAAAATACACACCATGCTACTGAAAAAAACGTATAAATGGAACCAAACAAAGTAGATTTTTCAATAATACTTTTAATCCGGGGGAATATTATTCCATTCCTATTCCATCATATCCAATAGTGGTGTTCGTCGTTTCCTTACATTTACCAACCATAATATTCCACCTTTTAGAGCCTAGCTCTTGACTAAGTTCACTACAATCCCTTTCTCCCAACATGTGTATTATCCTCAAAGGACCTTCACTTCTGTATAAAGTACCATCGAGTGGTATCGACGCAATCACACTAACCGTTTACAGTGTATATAAAAAACTTTTTAGAGATATGTCAAGTTTTTTTTACTTGGGGAAGTGCGGTTCACCGTGCGACATGAAGGTGTGCAAAATAGGATTCATACAAAAATTAAATTAAAGAGACGAGAAAAAAAAAGTGTTTGCTCCCCATTTTTTTACCTCTATTCAGAGTGTTATTAGGGTAATCAGTAGACGTGCGTGTGTTTAATACTGCTGTTTGTTTATTGAAAGTAAACCTCTGTTCATTTGAGTCACTAAATTTTCATGTTTATAATAAAATCAAGTTACTCGTTATCTCATTTATGATCCCCTTTTACATCAATCTAGATGCGTGGTCTCAAATAATTTGACTAATGGCGTAATATATACTTGACAAGTTAACGATTACATATAATGCATGAATAGAATGCATCTCTATTACGAGTACACATTAATTAATAAACAACCACATTTAATAGATCGTTAAATTTGCATATACTGTACGGATAATTTTTCAAACATTGCAACATTGAATTCTGCATTTTATCTTTCCAATAATGGCACGTAAGTCATTTTACGTCCCAAACCTGCCCAAATAACTTGACATTCCCCTACACATTACGAACAAGGTCACCCTTCCTGTCAACAACCATTATTTTTCTCTTGTCAACACTCATTGTCATAAATCTCTGTTAGCAAATATCCGCAACGCTCGGAAAACCTTGTAAGCAATATATATTTTTTTGTTTAAGGAGCGAATGGTGCAAATAAATGGATGCAGGACCCTTGGAATTGATGATAGATACAACTTAAATGGAGTTTTGTGAGGAAAGTCCGGTCAGCAACGGTGAATCAGCACTTCATGTAAATGTATTATCATAAGCAAACAAATGCACTCTCGTACACACACACACACACACACACACACACACACACACACACACACACACACACACACAATAAATATTCCTTGTCCAGACCTCACGAGGGAAGGATATGTCTGCTGGTGCGCTTCGGAGCAGCCCGGGTCAGGTGATGGCATCTCCCCTACTTTGGCCCAAACTCTTCGTAATACTTAGATACAGAACAAAGGATCTACGCCACCCACGACGTGCCTCTGCCTACCACCCAGTGAACGTGATTTAGACACTAAAGGAGCTCCGACTCTTTCGCAACCCCAGTGGGATAAAAAGCGAATGGATGATATCATATCAGTGATCACTACAACGAGAATAAATACTTAGCCCGAGAAGGCCAAGGAATATAAATATTTGGAAGTGACGCGCCAGTGTCACCCTGTTTCTCTCTTCAACGCGACTTCTCTCAACAACAAACTTGATGAGGTGACCACTACAATCAAAGCCACCAGTGCCGACGTTAGGACACTAACATAATCATTGCAAGTAGTTTCATAGCTTTGCAGCATTACCGACTGCCAACTGGATCCCATCCTGCTTCCCGTGGAGCCCCTTGACGGTGTCGAATCACTAGGGTCAGGTTGGATCAGACATCCCCGTTTCGAAGCTTTGGAGCTCTGTCTGGTTTATCACCCTCTTGCAGTGCCTCCGCCACCGCGCTGCTCAGCCACATCGTCGACAGCAAGGACCAACAGCACACACCTTCTCTCGGCAAATGTGGTTATTTGTAATGACTTAAATCAGTTAAACACTAGGGATACAGAGTAGCACCTACATCTCACACAGGTAGTGGATTTTCCCGAACTCTGTTCGATCACTGTAACGTTCATCCTTACCGAACTGACTCATCACTAACTCTCCTCCAAGTCCCTTTCTTCTATGGGTACAAACCTCTCTGTTTAAAAGGTTATGATGGTAAGATAAACCGGTGTTGTGTCATCTGAAATCCACGTATACTAAGACATCCCATCCGATCTGCGCATGCGCGAGCTTTGTTTACAAACAGAGGGTGGACGAATTTCGACATGGTACCGTGTCTTTTGTCGACTGCCTATTGTAATACGTCCCACCTAAATTATTTTTTTATATTTTTAAAAGTAAATGATGACGTATGTTTTGAATTTGAAAATAGCTTGAAATATAAAAGTTTCTTCCTGCACCCCTTGTATGTCAGTAAATGTGATAAATGAGGTAACCCACACCCCTTGTATGTCGGTAAATGTGATAAATGAGGGGAGGCGGTGGCTGAGTCGACAGCGTGACGGCGCCGCGTTAAGGACGAGGCGAGTTCAATCCCCGACCGGTGAAACCAAGCTGGGATTTTTCAGCGGCTGCCGAGTGGCTTAAAACACCCACATGATGTCCAGAAAACCACCTATCAACCCGGACTCTAGATTCTATGATTTAAGATGAGCTCCGGGAGGGCAGCATGAGCCAATGCAAGATGGCGCCACTATAAACACTGGCCTGCGCCACAACGGGCTAGGCCATACCATCAGGCCCCTCTAAAAAAAAAAAAAAAAAGCCTACCGGCGCCACAGGCGAAGATTAAAAAAAAAAAAAAAATACACCCTTTGCATGTCGGTAAATGTGATAAATGAGGTAACCTGCACCCTTTGTATGTCAATAAATGTGATAAATGAAATAACCTACACCCCTTGTATGTCGGTAAATGTGATAAAAGAGATAACCTGCACCCCCTGTATGTCAATAAATGTGATAAATGAGATAACCTACACCCCTTGTATGTCAGTAAATGTGATAAAAGAGATAACCTGCACCCCTTGTATGTCAGTAAATGTGATAAAAGAGATAACCTACACCCCTTGTATGTCAAAAAATGTGATAAATGAGATAACCTACACCGCTTGTATGTCGGTAAATATGATAAATGAGATAACCTACACTCTCTTCTGATTGATGGTCATGTTTTTTTTCGGATACTATCCATTTAATGGTAGGCTATCTGAATTATGGGGTCCATATCTTCTTTGAATTTGTCCATTTTCCCATAAAAGCTGCCATGCTGTCTTGCCGCCATCTTGCCTGGACAAATTACGATATGAACACTCTGTGTTTGTAAACATCGGGTTCTGCGCATGCGCAGATCCGGATAGGATGTCTTAGGATACGTGGATGGCAGATGACATCACACCGGTATGTTGTAACCCGTAATCCGGGCACACAGGGTAGACGACACAGTTTGTATTAGTGACACTTGACTTAAAATTCTGGTACTTTAGGAGTATTTAAAGGAGTTCGTAAATGGGGTGATGAAACGGTGTCGCCTTTCTTATATGTATTTTATTCTACCTTAATACTACTTAATATTACAGAGGGTAAAAATATTGTTTAAACCAGCGACTGGCTTACTAGACTCAATGAGTCTTCAGGTTTTCTTTCACTATTGGTTACTGACGTTAACACTGGTATAATATTGAGTAAAAATTCACACAATAAAGTATCATAGAAATATAATCCTAAGTAAAACTAAGATAATAGAACACAATAGATATGTTAGATACGCTTTCCTCTATGGTACCACATTACTCCATACTCACAGTAGCAAAGGTGAATGTTCTACCCATGTTGTCTAGGGAAGGACAACTGAGTGTACAGCAACGAACAGAGTGCTGGTTGATCTGAGGCCAAGCCTGAATAAATGCTTCTTATATAGGCATGACATACATACAGACATCGCGAGGGTAATACGTCAGGCGTGTGAGTCATACATCAAACTCACACCGAGCTCATACAATAATCTACCTAACCGACATGCTTAATTCACGCGGTGACGCAGCTTTGTTTTCATAACATTTTGTTCCGCGGTTGATCGTGTTTTGGCCGCGGTTGATTGCGTTTTGGCCGCGGTTGATTGTGTTTTGGCTTAGAGAGATAAGCGGGTGCGTTAATGGGCAATTGCAATTGTGTATAGGTTGGTAAATGAACAGTGTGTGTGGGGACAATCATGTCTTGGAGTCCGTGTTGTGTTTTAGCGGTCGATACCGCTGTTGTCATCGGAAAATAATGATGATGACACGAGTGGTGTCGCGGCTCGCGGGGCACCACAGGTAGTACACGTGGTAATGAGTTTAAACTGAATGAGTTCAGATTAACAAGGATATAGGCAAAAATTGGTTTACCAACAGGGTGGTAGATGAGTGGAACAGGTTGGACAGTCATGTTTTGACTGACAATACAATAGTCACCAAAAAATATAGATAAATTCATGGAGTGATTTTAGGTGGGGTTAGGTCCACAGGAGCATAGGTTCGCAGGAGCTGCCTTGCAAAGGCCTACCGGCCTCTTGCAGACTCTTTACGTTCTAATGTTCTTACGTTCTTAAGTTTTTGTTCTTGTTATGTGATGACCTGCGAGTCAACCTGTCACTAAGACTTACAGGCCAGTAACGGAGTCAGTCGTTGTGGGGTTCTTGAAAAGGTCTGGACTTCTGAAGATCTCGTAAAATTCTCAGCAATAAAAAATATAAAATAAAGTATCTGAAAATTGAGTTCTCAGACTCACAACCCTCTTTAAGTCACTTATTTTTGACCGATCACACTACTCATAAGGTAAGCAAAGGCCAGATGAACTTGCTCTGAAGTTTCTTTAAAACAACAAGGAAAAGTCGCTGGAAATAAGGAATAATTAATTAATCCACGCACACAGCTACATAGCTAACTATCTTAAAACATCCTAGGCAAGAAGTGTACTTAGCTGTAGATGGGCGAACCTGTAAACACTCACACTACTGCCACGTGATCCGTCCGCGCAACGTTGAAATCCTCTTTCGGTCCTCGTGTAACCTCTCAGCAACACGCCGCCTTCTCGTAACCTCCCAAGGGCTTCCCTCCCCTGCAGTACACAGTCACCTGACTTGTGGATACTTCAGGACAGGAAAACCACCACGATACACGTGGCGCGGGAAGCAGCGTAGCGACGTCTTGGTGGGGCTGGGTCACTTGGAGAAATGTGATAAATGAGGTAACCTGCACCCTTTGTATATCACATTTCCTTTGAATGTTGACAGGTACAAAAGAGGGTTGTGATCTACCTCTAAAATAAACTCCTTACCGCGTAGGTAGAAGTCAAACCTGTTGATGGCGAAGACGACTGCAAGGCACTCTCGTTCAATCGTGGAGTACCTTGTTTCACGGTCGAGTAACTTCCGACTGGCATAGGCGACGGGATGTGGACAGTCGCTGTAGTACTGCAGAAGGACTGCTCCAATCCCGCGACTGGAGGCATCGGTCCTCAGAACGAAGATCAGATCCGGGTTCGGCAGACGAAGCACTGGTGGCGAGACCAACTTATCCTTGAGGTGTTTGAACCGCACCAACAAGTCTTCACTCCAAGCCAACGGTTCGGGAACATTCTTCTTGAGCAAGTCTGACAAAGGGCCCGTGTATTCAGCTGCCTGCGGGATAAACATGAGGTAAAATGACACAAGCCCAAGGAAGGCTTTGAGAAGTTACTTGGTGGTAGGTGGAAGCATGATGGTGATGGCATCGGTCTTGTCATGCTGAGGTTGAAGATACGTCCCGTCGACGACGAATCCAGGGTAACAAATGGAGGGGACTCCGAAACGACACTTGGATGGCTTGACGGTAAGATGATGTTCCCTCAACCGTTCCAGGACTCCTCGAAGAGCTTCTAGATGCGTGGATCAGTCCTTTGAATAAACAAAAATATTATCGAAGTAGAAGGAGACGTTAGAGATCCCACCAAGCACAGTGCGCATGAGGCGTATGTAGGTAGCACAGGCAGTAGAGAGACCGAAGGGCATGCGGCGAAACTCCATCAATCCTAGGTGGGTTGGAAAAGCTGTGAGAGCTTTGGCGTTGTCTGTGAGAGGTACCTGGTAATACGCCTTGCACAGATCCAACTCGCTGAAATACTTGGATCCTGAGAATTTATGCAAATCCTCGGTAATGTTGCAGGTGGGTTCAGCATGAAAAACTGTGATGGAATTTAATTGGCGATAGTCAATAGCCATTCTGTAGGAATTGTCTGGTTTCCTTACCATCACAACAGGAGAACAGTGAGGAGAGGACGAGCGTTGGATGATTCCTTGCTGGAAGAGAGTCTCGACTTCTTGCCTGAAAGATGGCTGAAGATGAACGGGGACGGGATAAACCTTGGTTTGGACTCGGTCGGTCGTGGTGAGAGTGATGTGTTCTAGGGTAGTGCACTGACCTGAAGCATCTGAAAAGACATCAGCAAATTCTCAGAGGAGATCTTCAATGTTGGCGTTCTGGTCCCAAGTGAGGGATTCTCCTACCTGAAGCTTTCTAGTAGCGGGGACCTCTAAGGAACTCTGTGTCGTCGGGAGCTGAAAAACTTCGTTAGAAACTTGCTCCTCGATGACTGCGGGTCCATCTTTCCCAGGCGCCGAGAGTGCTTCTAGGGTGGCAACTTCATCCAGGACCTGTATACACTGAACTTGGGCCCTGCGATGGTACTTTTTCAGGATGTTGACGTGGAAGACTTTAGGTCCTTGGGGAAGATCAACGAGGTAGTCTACTTTACCCCTTTTCTGTAGGATCCGGTAGGGGCCCTTCCAGGACGCAAGGAGCTTGCTGGTGTCGCTGGGTAGAAGAACGAGGGCCTCGTCTCCTGGGGTGAAACTCCTACCTTGAGACTTGAAGTCAAAATAAGTCTTGTAGAGGCGGCGGCTGACTTCAGCGTTCTGGGCGGCGATCTTGCTACATTCCTCCAATTTATCCCGTAGCTCCAGAACGTACTGGAAGCTGGTCCGTTCTTCCTGTTGAAGGGTCTTGTTCTCCCAAAGGTCGCGCAACACTGAGAGAGGACCACGGACGCTGCGACCATAGAGCAGCTCGAAGGGCGAGAATCCTTTCCTGTCACTGGGAGTTTCTCGGAGGGCAAACAGAGTAGGTGTTAAATACCTGTGCCACTCACGTGGTTTCTCGCTGCAGAGCTTCCTCAGGATGGCTTTCAGGGGACCGTGCAGCCTTTCAATGCGACCGTTGCCACTGGGGTGGTAAGGCGTAGTAAAGATCGGCTTGACCCCCAGCAGTCGATGTAGTTCTTGCATCAGGGCTGAAGTGAATAGGGTCCCACGATCAGACAGAACTTCACGAGGGATGCCGACTCTGGAGAAGATGGTAAGAAGAGCTTCAGCAACTGAGATAGAGTCGACATCCTTTAGTGGCAGGGCCTCAGGGAAACCTGTGGAAAAGTCGATGAGAGTTAGGATATACCTGTGTCCGACTGGGGATGGAGGGGAGAGTGGTCCAACCAGATCAATGGCAACACGAGCAAAGGGCTCGGTAACGATGGGCATAGGCTGAAGGGGAGCTGGTCTTACTCGCCCCTTTTGAGAGAAGCGCTGGCACTTGTCACAAGAACGGTAGTGTACTCTGATGTCAGTACCCATCCCAGGCCAGAAGAATTGATCGGCGACTTTCTGTTCAGTCTTGCGATGGGAGTAGTGACCAGCTAAAGGGTTTTCATGTGCTACATTTAATACGATGGGCCGGCACTTACGTGGAACGACCAAACATAATTTTCCCAACTTCTCTGGACGCCGTGAAGTAAGGCACTTCCGGTAGAGGAGTCCTTCTTGGAAAAGGAACTGAAAGGTGGAGTTGCTGCGAACTTGGTCGATCTCTCCCGTTGCAGCCTTGGCTCGTGCGACGGACAGAGTATCGCAAGACATCTGAAGACGACCAAACTCCTCAGGGGTGACGGACAGTGGCTGGAGATCAGGAAGATGAAGGGGATGAAGGCGCTTCATCCTAGCCGTCGAGGCTCGAGGCTCTACTACACACACCTGTGGGGAAGTAGAAGAGACTAGAGAGTCAGGATAGACAGGGGCTGACTTGGCAAAGCTCTGGGCAGGTGGTGTAATAACGTTGGAAGATGAGGGAAGTATAGCGGATTCAGAAGCAGGAGGCTGAGGACCGTAGTCGAAGGCAGGGTATGGGTCCTTAGGGACCCGTACCCCAGGGACATCGCCAATCAAGACGCTGGCAAACTTGATGGGAGCCCGGACTACGTCAGTCCAGCCTTCAAAGTAGGGACAACTTATGTAACAGTGGAGAACAGGGAAGGTGTCAACCCGCCCCAGGTAGTCGGCCACTTGACACCGGCGGCAGTTGGTGAGGTCGGCATCAGGGAGAACTTCGTCGGCCACGACAATGCAGGTACACCCAGAATCCCTAAAGATGGAAGAGGTCCACGATCCATTAACAGTACCGGCAACAAGGGGTCGAGGAACACGGTGCTCAGAGAGGCAAAATCCTACCGTGAAAGGTTGAGATGGAGGACTCTTTGAAGGCCCGTGGATTCTTGGGACACCGGGGCCTAATGTGGCCTAACTCACCACAGCCATGACACTTGATGGTGGAGGAAGTAGTCGGTGTGGATGACGTGCGAGCTGGTGGTGACGTCTTCGCCGTGGGCTTCAAGGGTCGAGGAGCAGGTTTGGCCGAGGATCGACTGGAGTAGTGTGCCGTGGTCCAATCATCAGCTAGCTGGACTGCGCTGTCGAGAGACGAGGGTATGTGCTCTTTGATGAAAGTGCGGAGGTCAGGACTCAAAGAAGCCAAGAATTGGTCCAGTACCATGAATTTCTTCAAGGAATCAAATTCTGTCGGAACCTTAGAAGCCTCCAACCAGCTCTGGAATAGACGGGTAAAGTGAACAGCAAACTGAGTATAATTTTCCCCGTCTCTAATCTTGGCAGAGCGGAAATCGAGGCGATATCCGTCTGAAGTATTCTTGAAGCCTGCCAGCAAGGACATTCTCAGCGCGTCGTAATCACTGGTAATCTCAGGAGAAAGAGAGACGTACAACTCTGCTGCTTTTCCTGTCAACAGACACCCCAACCTGACAGCATACGTATCCTGGTCGACCTGTAACAGTTCCGCTACTCTCTCAAAGCGAGTGAGATAGGTAGTTATATCCTCTCCGTCCTAGTATCCTGGTAACTTGGGACGAGCAGCTGCCTCAGGATGGCGAGAGTGGCAGGCTTACTTTGCGCGGACAAACGCATTCGCTTAGTTTCAGCTGTAAGTCGAGCAAGTTCTAACCTTTCCTGTCGCTCCGCTTCTTCTTTCCGTTCTTGTCGCTCCGCGGCTCGTTCTTCCCGCT
The DNA here is from genome assembly GCF_024679095.1 of Eriocheir sinensis. NCBI lineage: Eukaryota > Metazoa > Arthropoda > Malacostraca > Decapoda > Varunidae > Eriocheir > Eriocheir sinensis. The sequence continues at coordinate 39,093 of NW_026111955.1, forward strand.
CGTAGGCCTGCATCTGGATGACATAAGAACATAAGAACATAAGAACGCAGGAGTCTACAAGAGGCCGGTAGGCCTGTACGAGGCAGCTCCTTTGACCCTAAGCTCCCGTGTATCTAACCCCACCTAATATCGCTGTCCATGAATTTATCTAGTCTATTTTTGAATGTGACAATTGTATTGGCACTCACCACATGACTGCTAAGCCTATTTCACTCATCCACCACCCTGTTAGTAAACCAATTTTTGCCTATGTCCCTGTTGAATCTGAATTTATCCAGTTTAAACCCGTTACTTCGTGTCCTACCCGGTTCTCTTACCAACAAAACCTTATGAATGTCTCCCTTATTAAAGCCCTTCATCCATTTATAAACCTCGATCATGTCTCCACGCACCCTTCGCCTTTCTAGAGAATGCAAGTTTAACTGTTTGAGTCTTCCCTCGTATGGCAAGTTTCTCAACCCCTGAATCATCTTAGTCATTCTCCTCTGCACCGATTCTAACATTTTGATATCCATTCTATAGTAAGGTGACCAGAACTGAACCGCATAGTCAAGATGAGGTCTAACTAATGCTAAATATAGTTTGAGGAAGACTTCGGGGGTTCTGTTGCTTACGCTCCTTGAAATAAATCCCAGTACCCTATTAGCTCGATTTCTAGCTTCAATGCATTGTGCCCTTGGACGGAGATCAGAGCTCACTAAGACCCCTAAATCCCTCTCGCACCCAGACCTACTTATGAGAGTGTCATTTAAGCAATAGTTATGTGAGGGGTTGTTCCTACCTACACTCAGAATACTGCACTTCCCTATATTGAACTCCATCTGCCATTTATCCGCCCAGTCATATAATCTGTTGAGTTCACCTTGGAGAATACTAGCGTCCTGATCCGACTCAATTACTCTACCGATCTTGGTATCATCTGCAAATTTACTAACATCACTACTAATTCCTGTATCTAAGTCATTGATATAAATAATAAACAAAAGTGGGCCTAATACCGAACCTTGTGGGACCCCACTCGTAACACATCCCCAGTCAGATTTTTTACCATTGATTTGCACTCTTTGCTTCCTATTGCTAAGCCACGCCTTGACCCAGTTCAAAACTTTACCCTCTACTCCGTGAGCCTGTAATTTAAGCAACAGTCGTTGGTGAGGAACTTTGTCAAACGCTTTACTAAAATCAAGATAGATTACATCATAATTTTCATCCCTGTCAACCGCCTCAAATACTTTATTGTAGAAGGACAAGAGATTGGTGACATATTGTCCAACGTCTGTTCCCGAGAAGCCTAAATACACAGCCTGCTTCTTAAGTTCCTCGATGGAAGCCATTGTAAAGACAAATGTAACAAATGAAGAAATACCAATACCCAAAAGAAATACCAAAACAATCAAAACATAGGGAAACAACACCTCGCTACAGCCGACAAAACATAACGTGGACGGCAGTAATAAGACTGTAGAAAATCTGTCAGTCTTGACACTGAAGCAATAAAAGAGATTACTCGCAGTGTACAAAAAAGTATACAAAACAGTACACAAAAACATCAACTTACAGGAAAGGACGTCTGTAAGGAACTCACTTCCGGGCCTCAGACAGTGAGTGCGCGCTCAAGGCGACTTCAAAGCTGTAATCCTTCCAAGGGACTGGAACAACAGATTAAACAATTAATCAGGCATGTCCAAAGGCAAGAATCCTGGCGAGGTCGCCACATGTGAGGGAAAACGGGAGGCCACGATCTCTCGCCCTCAATATTAAGATTTAATAGCCAGGAATGCCCTAATAGCCCTTTGGAGAGGAAAACAGCACAAAATAAGGGTGAGTGTATTAACACAAACAAAGACAACAAAACGACCACAAGGTAATCAAACCACTGTAGTGTACAAAAAGGGGTTGGCCTGCTAAGTCACCGGGGTTGGGAGCACCGGTTGTAATCCTCTCAGCTAAAGGCCAGGGAAGTGAAGTCCATAGGCTGGAGTGCAGTGGGAGACAGCAGTGGTGACTTGGTCGGGCGGTTCAGCCAGGGGAGAAGCAGCAAGGAGCCCATACACGCAGCTTTCCCAGTGAGACGAAGGACCAGCGTGAGGTTGAGAAGGCGAGGTGTGCACGCTGTGGTGGTGAGCTGGTGTCTGCTAGCCGGGCTATGACGTCGGCTCGGAAGTAGGAGGAGCCAGGGCGGAACGAGGCCGGCAGACTTAACAAGGCCGGCAGATTTAACAAGGCCGGCAGACTTAACAAGGCCGGCAGGGCGTAGTTACCCCTCACAGTCGAGTTGGCTCAGAAACCATTTGGCTTAGATAATTTTCTTCTAGAAATTCGATCATTCTATGTCTCGCCTTCTGTACCTGACAGTGTCGCCCAGTCGATATGGGGGAGGTTAAAGTCTCCTAATATCAGTGAGTCGTTGTTATTAAGTGACTGCCTTAGACGCTGTACATTTCAAGGTCGTCATCGAGTGATTGCCCGGGAGGCCTGTATGTGGCAGATATATTTAAATTGACTTTTGCAATGTTTATTCCCACGCACAAATGTTCAACGTTACTGTTTCCCGGTGTTTTGTCAGTGGATTGCAAATAGCTTTTGACATAAAGGGCGACGCCACCGCCTCTACGGTTTACACTATCTTTGTTGAAGAGTCTGTAGCCGTCTATGTTGTATTCAGAACTTAAATCAATATTTGTGGTGTCGATAAATGTTTCGGTTATAGCAATTATGTCAAAATTTTATGTTAAAGCAAGACATCTCAGTTCATCAAATTTGTTTCTTAGGCTGCGTGCATTGAAACTAAGGATTTTTAAGTTATGTAGAGGCTTAGTAATAGAGGTGGTGGTACTTGCGGGATCACGGTTACGGGTTTGTTGCGATGCACGGCGTCTATTTACACGGGCGGGGTGGAGGGACGTGGCTGTGACTCGTTTTTTGCTCGGATGACACGTAATGCGTCGTTGAGGAGCCTTCCGAATCTGGCTGCCCCGATGGGAGACAGGTGCAATCCGTCCCTGCGGAAGAGCTCACTTTGTCCATAGAAATTGTCCCATGCGTTGAAGAACTCCACGTCAAGCTCCCTACAAAGAGTCTGTAAGCGGTTGTTTAGGCTGAAGGCCTTACTGAAAAAGTCGCTCTCCGCCCAAGTCCGTGGTAGAACTCCTGAAATCAAAATGTTAGGGGATTTAGACTTATACTGCTGGATGAGCCTACGGTACTTCTGCAGGAGTTCCTCAGACCGGGTCGTGGTGACGTCGTTCGTACCTGTGTGAATAACAAACAGTGAATCATTAGTAGCCTGGGAGGAGATCTCCTCAAGAGCAGCATTTATATCGTCGATCCCAGCACCAGGATAGCAATAGTTCCGTCTTCGACGAGGAACTCTGCCGCAGAACTCAACGACCTGCTGGCGAATCATGGAGTAACGCACCAGGAAGGTGCTCTCCTGCTCGTCCTCCTCCTCCAGAATGGCAAACCTGTTGAAGCAATGAACAGGATAGATCGCTTGTCTAGCTGGTTTGGCTGGTTTGGCTCCTCCATTCACGACGGTGAAGCCATCATGGGCGGTGCCACTAGCATCCTCCCGTTGCGGAGGCGGAGGACGAGGAGGAGAAAGATTGAGAGGAGGAAAAGGAGGAGGAGGAGGGGGGTGGGAAGAGGGGAGAGGGGGGACGGAAGAGGAAGGCGAGGAGGAGGAGGAGGAGGAGTAGAAGGAAGAGGGAGAGGAAGAGGAGGATGTTGGGGAGGAGGAGGAGGATGGGGAGGAGGAGGAGGAAGGAGGAGAAGGAAAAAGGGAGGGTGAGGGGGGGGAGGGAGGAAAGGACGAGGAGAGGGAGGAGGAAGAGGGGGAAAGGGAAGGTGAGGGACAGGTGTGGGAGGGAAGGACGAGGAGGAGAAAGAGGGAGAGGAGGAGGAGGAGGAGGAGAAGGGGGGTGGGAAGAGGGGAGAGGGGGGACGGAAGAGGAAGGCGGGGAGGAGGAGGGGTGAGAGGAGGGGAGAGTGGAAAAGGTCGAGGAGGAGGATGGGAGGGGCTGCTGTGTGGGAGAAGAGAATACTAAAGCCGGTGGTGGAGGGGAGGAGAACGAGGAAGAAGAGGAAGATGAAGGGGAAGAGGAGGAGGCGGAGCTTGTTGGTGCTGTACTAACTAATAAGTCTACCTGTGCGGCGAGAGTCGTAACCCTATTCTGTAACTCTATGATCCTCTGATCATCCTTCCGAGTCTTGACGCAGAACCTACAAACGTCCTTGGAAAGAAAGTACTGCATGGCCATGCGAAGGCCACACCCAGAACAACGCTTGAGGGACGGCATGGTGAAGATATGGGCGAGGCAAGACAAAAATAATTTGGCGCGTTAGGATAATAACAAAAGTCCGCAGCTGCGGTGAGGTCGTCAGGTCAAATCTCTTGGGAAAAACGTGTATCTAGGAAAACAAACCAGCAGCTGCTGTCAGGTCGCAGTCAGGTCAACTCCCCGGGGAAAAGGGTGTGGCTAGGAAAAAAGGCGCGGTTATTTCTACCAACCAAGACAAAACACGTGCCTATATTATTATACTGAGAAATCACTTACGTAAATAAGATAAAACTGTGTTCACACAAAAGCAATATAAAACCGTGTAGCACTGGGTTCGCGTGAAAGAGTGTTGAAGTTGGTTTAGGTGTGGGAAGCTTAATACACGTGGCCTAGAACTAACTGTGGATCACTATCTAATTAGGTAAATACTAAATCAGAACATTTAGCGGTCTGTAGTATGCAGTAGTCCTCCTGATTGTGTAGTCCTCCAGCACAGCACAAGCGCCCGGCACAAAACGCCTCAAAGCACACCACAAAACGCCTCAAAGCACACCACAAAAAACAGCACAAAACCAGAGGAAAAAGGCTAGTTGGCACCACACAGCAGCGGAGCAAAAGTCACCGTCTTAACCGTGGGAAGGTCAGCGCACGACTGAGAAGGTCAGCACACGACTGGGAAGGTCAGGGCACGAGAGAGAGAGAGAGAGAGAGAGAGAGAGAGAGAGAGAGAGAGAGAGAGAGAGAGAGAGAGAGAGAGAGAGAGAAATATGCCTTATTTTAACAGAACAATGCGACGAAAATGCTATAATTGAAACATTAATTGACATCAAATATTCATTTAACTTCAGTATACATGATATACATTGCTACATACTCTTCAACAACTTTCGCCTCAACCGCAAAAATGGATCTGTTGCTCTGTATGTCAAGCAACTCACTGATAAATCACAGAGGGTCATTGATGGGGAACATATGCACTTGTGAGTTAATACTGGATAAGAATTAATCAAATATATCCGCTATGTGGAGGCAATCACTATGATGATATTAACATTTATAACGTATGCAACACTTATTTAATAATATCATGGTATTGATCTTTGAACACTTTAAATATCCCTCAAGTACACTGGAGTACTGGAGTACTCAAGTGCACTCGTTTACAAAGGGGATTGTATATCATGCTTTAATTATTTGAATGTAATTATCAAAGTAAAAAGGTTATAGAATCATCCCAACAAAATATTACATTATACTTTTTTAAAGTGACCAAATGTAATCCAATAATGCGATTAGAAATGGGTAGGCGCTGACATTAGATCTCAATCAAAAGTTTCTTAATTTATAATACCGGTGCCTAATTTCGAAAGAATAAAGTTTGTAGTAACCAGACAAAAACTTACAAACATGCAATTATCATTCCAACGTAGATGCCGCGTTTCAAAACTGTATATATCAATTAATTGGCAAAATGATTTTTTCAACTTCGGCGATAAGCGACATAACATTAATAAGATTATAGTGAGATTTAACAGCGAAAATCACCTTGAGGAGATAAGTAATTTTACAGGCAAAATAAAGTTTCAAATTTCTCCCATAAATGCCTGTCATGAAGTCCGACAAAGGGGGAAAATAAAATCAGGTGAGAAAAAAACGTTAGCTTAAATATTGCCGACTGTAAAACTAAGTCGAAATATTAATTTTTATAATATATAAAATACAAAAGATCAGAAGTAGAATTGAACCCTTAACTGACATCGAGGGTGAATTATCGTTTTACAACCAAGACATTCTCATCATGATGAATACTTTTTATTCGGCTTTCTTTACTACCACAGCTTTACCGCCTGTATCACCAAAACCACTTAACACTTAACAAAATCCCATTAATACCTTTCAAAATCTTGAAATAACTGTGCATGTAGTCGTTGAATAAGTGTAATCCCTCAAAACATATAATTTCCTTAACATACAGTATATACCCTACCCTACATAACAAAGCGAAATACTCATTTTCCTCACATCATTATTTATTATGTTTTTGCGAAAAAAAATGGGCTCTTTGGATTGGAAGATGGCTGACGTCACATTATTTTTTTTGTAAGAAAGGAGACAAAAATACAGGGTCATTAAAGGCCCATTAGTTTTACCTCAGTAGTAGGTAAGCTACTCGGAAGCATACTTAGAGACGTGAGTGTGAGTTACCGTGAAAATCACTCACAGATTGAGGATTCACATGTGTTCCGTAACACGATATCTTGTTTGTCTTGCCTACTTAATTTGTATAAAGACCTCTTTTCAATATATGACGAATGTAAATCACTGGAAGTAGTCTATCTGTATTTTCGGAAGGATTTTCAATAATGTTCCATACCATAAATTACTTTACAAAATTAACCAACCGTTTATTGGCCTGTTCGCAGCCGGGTGTTTCCATGACTATTACCAACAGGATTTTAATTTTCTTCCAGGTTCCTTGGGCAGAGACATGATTTTTTCAAAGCCAATTTGCAAAGTGAATTTGGCACTGATTGCCATAGCAATGATGATAAAGGTAAAGACATGTCCATATAACATGACGAATATATTTGGGCATAATTAAATTAATTTTATCATGGATAATATATAAACCTCATTACGTAAATCATTATTCTACAAGTAAGTATTAACATCAGAGCAAAGGACCTATTATCGTCAATTCATACTTGAAAAATGATAATATCGAAGGCGGTGGCCGAAGTGATAGCGTACTGGACCCACATTCGCCGCGTGATGGACGACGCGGGTTCGAATCCTCACGCTACCACTCGGATTTTTCAGTCACCGCCGAGTGGCTTAAAACTACCCACATGCTGTCCTGAAGACCACCCATCAACCCGGACTCTAGAGGAAGCCGTCCAAGCGAATCAAGAACGAGTTCCAGGGGGCAGCATGAGCCAATGCAAGATGGCGCCACTATAAATACTCGCCTGCGCCAGAACGGGCTGGGCCGACCATCAGGCCCCACCTGGAAGAAGCCTTGGGCCGACCATCAGGCCCCACCGGGAAGATGCCTACCGGGGCAATAGGCAAAAAAAAAAAAAAAAAAAAAAAAAAAAAAAAAAAAAAAATACTGCTCACACCTATTTGCAGAAAAACATCCACGTAATAATGGTTTATATCTATTATTATGATAATTTGAGCTTTATACAAATCATGTTAAATGGATATGTCTTTGATAATATCTTATATTTCTATGACAATCAGTGTCAAATTCTCTTTCCAAATCGGAGTTGAAAAATAGCTAAGCAACCCCTTAAATTTTCACAGCAATGCTTTGATGCAGCAAACAAAATGAATAAAAAGTTGAGCTTAATTAATGAAACATTAAGTCAAAAGTACACGTAATACTACCACTCTACAAAAATAGTTTAGTTAGACCCCACTGGGAAAATAGGCGGTTTTAGTCTCTTCACCATGCGAAGAACATTGAGCAATAAACCTTATGACGACAGACTCATCTCTTAACATGTTATCTTTTAAGAAACGTTGCGACCGAATGTTTAAAAATAATCAAAGGTTTCGCAAATGTGGATAAATCCAAATTATGTCACAAAACTTAACCGTAAATAATAATTAATAACATTAGACTGCACCAATTTTTATCACAAACGTTGTAGCACGATATCCGAAGGAACTTCCATCTTCAAGAGTCCATTTAAATGCGATTGATGAATTTAATAACAAGATCGACCCTCATTTCCGATACCTAGATATGTTTTTTTTTTTGTTTTTTTTTTTACAACAAAGGAGACAGCTCAAGGGCACACATAAAAGGAAACTATAATAAAAAAAAAGTCCGTTACTCGCTGCTCCCCCCAAAGAAAAGAATCAAAAGAGGTGGCCGAAAGAAAGGTCAATTTCGGGAGGAGAGGTGTCCTGATACCCTCCTCTTGAAAGAGTTCAAGTCGTAGGCAGGAGGAAATACAGAGATTGTTCCAGAGTTTAACAGCGTGAGGGATGAAAGAGTGAAGATGCTGGTTAACTCTTGCATAAGGGGTTTGGACAGTATAGGGATCAACATGAATAGAAAGTCGTGTACAGCGGGGCTGCGGGAGAGGGTGAGGCATGCAGTTAGCAAGTTCAGAAGAGCAGTCAGCGTGGAAATATCGATAGAAGTTAGAAAGAGAGGAGGGCTGATGAGACGAAAAGCCTTAGACTCCACTCTGTCCAGAAGAGCTGTGTGAATGGAGCCCCCTCACACGTGAGATCCATACTCCATACAAGGGCGGACAAGGCCCCTGTATATGGATAGCAACTGCGCGGGGGAGAAGACCTGGCGGAGACGATACAGAACGCCCAACCTCAAGGAAGCTGATTTAGCGAGAGAGATGTGAAGTTTCCAGTTGAGATTTTAAGTTAAGGATAGACCGAGGATGTTTAGGACACAAGGTTCCTTCTGCCCCAATCGGAAATGATAGCAAGGTCTGAGGTTAAGCGTTCTGCAGCCTCCAGTCTGGAGTCGTGTGCTTCCTGTTGGGATGGCCTTCTATTGAAAGAAGTTGAATAATGCAGAGTGGAGTCGTCGGCGTTTGAGTGGACAGGACAGTTTGTTATGGAAAAAAGATCATTGATAAATAACAGGAAGAGAGTGGGTGATATGACAGAGCCCTGTGGAATACCACTGTTGATAGGTTTAGGGGAAGAACAGTGACCGTCTACCACCGCAGAGATAGAACGGCCGGAAAGGAAACTGGAGATGAAGGAACAGAGAGAGGGATAGAATCCGAAAGAGGGTAGTTTAGAAAGCAAATACTGGTGCCAGACTCTATCGAAGGCTTTTGATATGTCTAGCGCAACAGAGAAAGTTTCACCGATACGGCTAAGGGAGGATGACCAAGAGTCAGTTAAGAGAGCAAGAAGATCGCCAGTAGAACGCCCCTTGCGGAATCCATACTGGCGATCAGATAGAAGGTTAGAAGTGGAAAGGTGCTTTTGAATCTTCCGGTTAAGGATTGATTCAAAAGCTTTAGATAGACAGGAAAGTAAAGCTTATAGGGCGGTAGTTTGAGGGATTGGAACGGTCACCCTTCTTAGGCACAGGCTGTACAAAGGCATACTTCCAGCAGGAAGGAAAGATAGATGTTGATAGGCAGAGACGAAAGAGTTTAACCAGGCAGGGTGTCAGCACAGAAGCACAGTTTTTAAGGACAATAGGATGCACTCCATCAGGTCCATAAGCCTTCTGAGAGTTGAGGCCAGAGAGGGCATAAAAAACATCATTTGGAAGAATCTTAATAACAGGCATAAAGGAGTCAGAGGGGGGATGAGTAGGAGGAATATGCCCAGAATCGTCCAGGGTGGAGTTCTTACAGAAAGTTTGAGCGAAGAGTTCAGCTTTAGAGACAGATGAGACGGCAGTGCTGCCGTCAGGGTTAAGGAGAGGAGGGAAATGGGAAGAAGTGAAATTGGAGGAGATATTTTTGGCTAGATGCCAGAAGTCACAGGAAGAATTAGAAGAAGCAAGGTGTTGACATTTTCTATTAATGAAAGAAGTTTTGGTAAGTCGGATAATAGATTTGGGACGATTCCGGGCTGAAATGTAAAGCTCAAAGTTAGCGGGAGTTCGAAGGCTCTGGAACCTTTTGTGAGCTGCCTCTCTATCTTTAATAGCACGAGAACAAACATGATTAAACCAAAGCTTTTTAGCATGAGGAGTAGAGAAAGTACGTGGAATGTGTGCCTCCATTCCAGAATCAATCACCTCTGTGATGCGCTGAGCACACACAGAGGGGTCTCTCTCCTGGAAGCAGTAATCATTTCACGGGAAATCGGAAAAGTACATCCTCAGGTCGTCCCACCGAGCTAAAGCAAAATGCCAGAAGCATCGCCTCTTCGGTGGGTCCAGAGGATGTACAGGAGCGATAGGACAGGGTACAGAAATAAGGTTATGATCGGAGGAGCCCAACGGAGAATGTATAAGAGTGATATGTTAATTAATAAGTACAGTAGAAACCTTAATAATCCCTCTTAATGGAGAAATAAGGGGACCAGGTAGGAAAAATTGAGCTATAGTCCATCGAGTCTAACTTGAGCCCTGTGGCTTGGGCGGAGCAAACCTCCATTGCTTACAGATCTAGCGATGACCCGCGCATGGCGATCTGTCTCACTGTCTGTACGTTATCTATCTATCTATAGCTATCTATCTATCTATCTATCTATATCTATCTATCTATCTATCTATCTATCTATATATATCTTTATCTATATCTATCTATCTATCTATCTATCTATCTATCTATCTATCTATCTATCTATCTATATATATATATATATATATATATATATATATATATATATATATATATATATTATATATACCATATATATATATACACACGACTTTCTACTCAAGCTCATCCCTTTACTGTCCAAATCCCTTACGCAAGAGTTAACCAGCATCTTCACTCTTTCATCCCTCACGCTGGTAAACTCTGGAACAATCTTCCTTCTTCTGTATTTCCTCTTGCCTACGACTTGAACTCTTTCAAGAGGAGGGTATCAGGACACCTCTCCTCCCGAAATTGACCTATCTTTCGCCCACTCTTTTTAGGAGCAGTGAGTATCGGGCATTTTTTTTTACATTTGTTACCTTTTTTATGCCCTTAAACTGACTCCTCTGCTGTAAAAAAAAAAAATATATATATATATATATATATAGATATAGATATAGATAGATAGATAGGTATATACATATATATATATATATATATATATATATATATATTTTTCTTCTTTTTCTTCATAATACGACTGCATGGTGTTATGAATGGCTTGGGATTAGAGGGAAAGACAACGACTGAGTCGCGCCAAGGGCTCAAGTTAAAATATATAGACTATAGTAAGTACATTATTTTTTACATATTTTTTGTTATAACTATTTACGTGGGTAATTCTAGGTTATAATGTATAAATAAGGCATGTACATTTACATATGTGTACATCAAATTCTTAATAATCTCTCATAATGGAGAAATATGAGGAAAAATGGAGCTAGGCTGTGGAACTTGGCTGGAGTCACAATCGGTGTGCTCCTTTTTTTGTACGTGCCGTGCTGGGTTATTACAATAGATCCCAGGCTTTACGAAGGAAAATACCTGAAAAGATCCAAGCAGACGCTAGGTATGGCTTTAGCAGTTGTTAACCAGCTTAAAAATATGTAAAAAAAAAGTGTCGATCGGTCCAACACTACCACCCGCCTTCTCTCAGGGTTTTGCCAAAGTTCTACATAACTCTTATCTAATATTAATAACGCATCATATTAAAACTACCTGCACAACTATTACCTGTTTCAGAGAACACCACACTTCATATATGATGTGTAAATCCTTGAATAAAACCAAGATTCGAATGAGATTCTTGCTGGCGAGGGTCTCCAGCGCGCGTCACCGCCGTGACGTCATAGAACACGTGACGTCATGGTTGAGTTGATGACGTTTCACTGAACTATCCTTAATATGTCTCTCATTCTTGGTCCAGCAGTCCTCGTCAACAAGAGGCCCGGAGGCCCTCTTCCTGGAAGTGGCCATGGCAGAGGCAAGAGCGGGAAGCTCAACCACAACCAGCCTGTATGCCATAGTGGGGGAGAGCAGAGAGTAGGGTAGAGTCTTCTCCCTGGAGTCCCTGCTGGCTTCTCCGAAACTGTTTCTGGGACCAGGGCGTGACACGGCCGCCTGGCGGTAAGCGGAAGAACACATGACCCCACCTGTGCAAGAATTTCAACAAGGCTGATATAGCCACAAACACTGCTTTTGGCTCAACGTGATATCGGCTAGTTAGTTAACTAACGACATACAGCCTTAAACAACGCCAGAACACTGTGGACAGCATAACAGGAGCCAGTGGCTCAGATAAAGAACGTCTCTATGAAGAACGAGGCGTCGCCATCTGACAATTATAATCACCCCAGGCAGTGGGGACATCTTACACAACGAATGAGCAACGACAAGCGTGACTCAGAACAGATAGCGCTGTGAACAAACACTGCCACAGACAGATGTGGTCACTACTGCACCTAGAACACTTAACTCTAATATTATGAAAGTATATAACAGAACGAGCTACTAATGAAAGAAAAAAAAACATGGAGTAGGAACAAGCAAACTCGCGCCCGCCGCATGGCAACCTCACTAGCCGTCAAAGGAGTGGGGTAACGGCTGCCCCCACTCCTGCGAGGGGAGTCTAGGTCAAGCTGAGTCACGTTGACACAAACGTATGAGCGAAATAAAAATCCGCCTAATCACCTTGACAAAGGAACAAATCATGAGGAAACCATGACAGAAGAGAAGGAAGGAGTTGATAGATGCGAGAAGAGAGGGGGAGAGAATATTAGGCGGATAGCAAATTGTGACATTATATGCGAGAAGACTAAATGATACAAGTGAAGTTCGGGGGGTGTAAAAATAAATATATTGTTGTGCGATGATTCAGGGGATAGTGAAAAGGGATAGACACATGTGAGGTGAGTGACCCCAGACAAGAGGTAAATAATATAAAAAGCGAAAGAGAGACATGGACTTAGAAAATTATTAATGCAGAGAATGTAGGAATAAAGAACAAATTTGTAAATTTGGGAAAAGTGTGCATTCCGATAAATGAAGACAATAACAAAGAAGAGCATAAAACATGCATAATTATTGCAGTAAAGAAGAATGAATGATATGCGCGCAGAAAAGTTCATAAATTAGAGTGATGGAAAGGGGACCAGAGGACCAAGAGAGAAAAGCAAATGACACATGAGCAAAGACTAAGATGGAAAAAAATAATTTGATTTTAAGATGGTAAGGTAATCTAAGACAAAGGGAAGTAAGGGATAGGAATGACAATGAAAACAGGATTGGGTAAAAGAGAATAATGAATATTTCTGATGGTGAAACTCTTGTATCAGAAACGCACAAAGGAAAGGGTTTACGGAAGGAAAATTATATACGAAGAGATAATGTGTACAGCATAACTAGGTACGTAGAAACAGAGGAAAAGAGAATAAAAGACGAAGAGCTAATCATGGTAATCTGGCTAACTTTACTCGTTAGATGACGAACACACACACACACACACACACACACACACACACACCTCACTGATAGCTCAGCCGGTAAAGTGCTGCGCCGCCAGGCTTCACGGCCTGACAGGCCAGGGCAAGGTCTTTCCTCCTCTTGAGCTGACGTGTGGCGTCCCGCAAGGCACTAAAATGGGTCCGCTTTGCTTCTTGGTGCTCATTAACGATTCTCTCATAGACACACCGCATCACTGGAAATATGTTGACGACAGCACCTTGGGCGTCCCCGTCAACAACAGGGTTCCAGACTATGCACCTCTTCAAGCGTCGCTCGACAACCTTCAGGCATGGATGGTGGACAAAAGTGCAAGTATCAACCACACCAAGACCATGGTGATGCACGTTTGCACGTCCAAGAGAGATGTGCCACCTCCGCTGCTGTCTATTGGCTCACACCACCTCCAGGTTGTCCAGTCCACCAAACTACTCGGCATCACTGTAGACAACCAGCTCAACTGGAAGCTCCACGTCTCCAACACCGTCAGAGCAGCCTCCTACAAGCTGTACATGCTGCGGAGACTCAGGACGCTGGGGGCACCGGCTGCTGAGCTGTGCATTGTTTACTCATCATTCATACTGCCAAAGCTCATGTATGCCTCCCCGGCGTGGTCATCGTCCCTTACCCTCACCCAACAACAGCAGCTTGAGAGGGTTCAAAAGAGGGCATTCAGGGTCATTTTAGGCCCTGACTACCACACCTACGACAATGCCCTGACCACCCTGAGTCTCCCGAGGCTCTCTGACAGGCACCAGGACGCCCTCAGAAAATTCGGAATCTCCCTGCTTTACCATCCTCGCCACCGCCACCTCCTGCCACCCGACACCCCTCCCCCGACCCGCTTCACCAGACACCACAACGTACTTATCCCCTTCAGAGCGCCGCGAACCGACCGTTACAAACGTAGCGCAGTGCCCGCGATAGTGCAGATGATAAACAATGCCCAGTGACAGTCAAAACAAATGGCCGCGGTGGAGATTAGCACCTCGCCGCCACCCTCCTAAGTGCCCCCCTCACACCACCCTCCCTCTCCCTTATGTCTCTAATTTTAGCTCTTCCAAACCACCCCCCACCCTCTCCCTCCCTCTAGTGTAGCCTATTTACTATTAGTTTATTGTATTCTTAATTTGTATATTTTCAGCCTAACGGCTGTCATACATTAATAAACCTATTATTATTATTATTATTATTATTATTATTATTATTATTATTATTATTATTCACACGCACGCGCGCAAGCACACACACACACACACACACACACACACACACACACACACACACACACACACACACACACACATCCCTACCCAAAGTTCGGTACAATGAGCTCTATGCTCCTCCGTAGGGGAACGGCTGGCTGTCTCGAGAGAGACCCGCAGCAGACCAAGAGGTGAATTACACACACACACACACACACACACACACACACACACACACACACACACACACACACACACACACACACACGCTCACACAGAAAATACAAACAACTACCCTCCTCATACACAAACACTCACTCAAACACATATGAGGATAAGTCAAAAAGTTCTGCAATTTGGGTATTTATTTCGGAGGAATGAAAATGATAACCACATCATTTTTCAATGTAATTACCCTTGACTTGAATACAATTGAACCACTTGTCACGAAGGCTCTGGATTCCTGCCAGCCAGAAGAATTTCAACTGCTCCTCCAACCACATCGTCACAGCTTCCTTGACCTCATCATCATCGTGGAACCTCCACCCCCGCAACGTGGACTTGAGCTGGCGGAACAGAAAGTAGTCACTGGGAGCCAGGTCCGGACTGTAGGGTGGATGATTAAGCTGCTCGAAGCCGCAGTCCCTCAGAGCAGCCTGGGCACGGCGGGCCTTATGGACCGGAGCGTTGTCGTGGAGGAAGAGAACACCAAAGTCTATATATACCTAGTCAAGTCATGCGCAGCTTTATGGGAGGAGACACGGCAGAGGCGTGGCTTATGTGTAACGTTGCTTGGAGCCAAACTAGAGAATTTAGAAACAGGGATTTAGAGAAAACGAAGAAAGGCGGACAAATTTACATCAGTCACTTCAACATTCCCGCCATTCACACCCCACACCGTCGTTGTAGGCATTGGAATTACAGTCACGCATAGCACAATAAAAAAGACATATATTTTGTCAGTGGCTTGCCTGAACGCGCTGTGAAAGAAGGCGAGAATGCACATCCAAAGTGCACACACGGCCATGAACTGGCGGGTATTTGACTTCAAGTGACGTCATCCCGCTGCTACGCCCCAAACCGCCCCCTGCGCGTGCTGGTCGCAATTTTGAAGGCAGAATGGCTTGACTTGTATATATATAGACACCACGGGTCAACTTGCCGCGCCTCTTCTGACGAGTAGTCTCTCTCAAGCGACCGAGTACTCCGGCGTAGTACTCCCCTATGATGGTAGATCCGCGCGGCAGGAAGTCCACTAGCAGCACTCCCTCGGCGTCCCAGAAGATGGTGGTCATGATCTTGCCAGCCGATGGTTGGGTCCGAAATTTGAGTGGTGTCGGGGATCCCTTGTGTTTCCA
This sequence comes from Eriocheir sinensis, assembly GCF_024679095.1. Lineage (NCBI taxonomy): Eukaryota > Metazoa > Arthropoda > Malacostraca > Decapoda > Varunidae > Eriocheir > Eriocheir sinensis. The sequence goes on from NW_026111955.1 coordinate 55,028, forward strand.
GGCCATTCTCTCGAGCTTTGTCTCTGGGTCCCAGTGGTGAACGCACGTTTCATCACCTATCACGACCCTCGACTCAAATCCCGCTGGGTCTGCATTGTACAGAGTCAGCAGTCCCTCCGAACTTGTGCGGCGCTGAAGGCGATCATGCAGAGAAAGATTTCGGGGCACCCAATGAGCAGAAACTTTGCTCATGCCCATGTGATGATGAATTATGGTGCAAACGCTTCCATGATAAATTCCAATCTCTAACGAAATTTCCTCCACCTTCACTCGCTGATTCTCCATGATCATTGCCTCCACATGATCAACAGTGTCTTCAGAGGTCGCCTCGGAGGAGCGTCCCACACGGAGGTGATTTTCAAGGGACTCGCGGCCATGACGAAATTCCTTGTGCCAGCGTATGTAACATTTCTATAGTGCATTCCTCATGGTTATGTATTATTGATCATCGACAGTGTGATAATCATAAAAACAGTCATTACATCACTGCATATAAAGAAGTCACAGGACACACAATGCCTTCTTAGCTCTTCTTCCTCTTTTAGTTTGCCCCTGTTAGGTGTGATGTCGCGAGAGTAGATCAACTATCTCCACCTCTGTCTTTTGCGTCTCTCTCCGCTATTTCAACTTCCTGCATGTCCTTTTCCATGTTGTCCATAAATCTCTTGCTGGCATTTCCCAACATATTTTGTATTTCCCCTATGTAAATGCCCAGACCATTCTTGTCTCTCCTCTCTCGGTTTGTCTGTCGTACATGTGACGTCCCTCTGATATAATTGTTTCTGACCATCAACTGTCTCCCCCTCCACATCCATTTCTGCCTCCTATATTTTTGTTAGAGATTATCTTATCCATACCATACATCAAGGTAGTTGAAAAAAAAAACTGCAAGTCAGTAAACAAACACTTTAAAAAAAAAAAAATCTTTATGGGCATGCAGCTACGTCTTGGCAGCACATTGGTCATCATAATGGAGGGTGTAAACAAAACATAAATCTAATACAACTGACCATAATTTTGATAAGGGTCTTCCTTTATTATATAAAGTACGTGCAGAAAGACAAATATACAACAAATTCCCGTTTCACTTACACCAGGTGTAAATTTTAGTCAAGCTTTATTTGTAGATGGTTAACGATGATTTTTGTTTAATTACATAAAACCCTCGTTGATAAAATTTTGGAAAAAGTTACTTACCTCGGGCTTGCTAATGTTGTGTCTTTATTAATTAAAAAAAAAAAATCTTCTTAAAAACCTCAATAACACTATTTTCTTTCAACGTTTATTTACATTCAGATTTAGTTATTTATTTGCTTTACATAGTATAAAGAAAAAGGCAAAAGCAAGCTATGGCTTTTAAACTTGGTGGCCTCTAAGAAGATCCTTTACTCAAGTAAAGAACGACATATATAGACCTCGCCTCCAAGCGTTAAGATAGAATTGTGTGTTCTCACAATGAACTCGATAGGAAAATAAAATTAAAAGAAAATGCAGCACCTAACTCTACGGTGCATGCCTTAATCACCCAAAGTCTATGCCCATCGTAGTAACAAGCTATCTCTACTTATCAACTCGTAGCCTTTCGTGGTAGTGGTTGTAGCGACCTGCTGACCAAGAAAACTCTGCCGCTTCAACTTCGCCGATGCGTCACGACGTAAGTAAGAGTCTTAAGTTACACGAGCCCTGGGAAAGGGGGTAAAAGAGCGAGTGAGGAGGCAAGAGGCAAGGCAACTTAATCAAGGCATTATGGCCGCGGCAACAAGTGACAAGGGCAAAGTTCGGACTTAATCCACTAAGTTAATCTCTCTCTCTCTCTCTCTCTCTCTCTCTCTCTCTCTCTCTCTCTCTCTCTCTCTCTCTCTCTCTCTCTCTCTTTCCCACACACACACACACATACACACACTCTCTGGCTTACATCTCTCTCTCTCTCTCTCTCTCTCTCTCTCTCTCTCTCTCTCTCTCTCAAAAAAAAAGAAGCTCTCGGCCACATTTCTTCACCCCGCCTGTGTAAATGAATGTCCTGAAGCACAGGAGTAGTAACAAATGTACGGAAGTGGGGGTAATTGGAAGTGGGGGGACTGGAAGTGGGGGTTGGGGGGGGTCAGCGGGGGGGGGTTACGGAAGAGGGGGTATCTAGACCCCCCTACCCCCCCCTACCCACATATATTTTACCTTTTCACCAACCCCCCCCCTACCCCTACCCCCACCCCTTACACCCCCCCCAATTTTTATTTTTTTTCACTATTTCACATGCCCTAACCCCCCCCTCTCGGGCTAGCGTACGGAAGCGGGGGGGTGACGGGAGCGGGGGTAGGTCGGTCAGCGGGGGGAGGTGACGGAAGAAAGGGTGGTCAGCGGGGGGGGGTGACGGGAGTGGGGGTAAGACGGTCTGAGGGCCGTCAGCGGGGGGGTGACGGAAGTGGGGGGCATGCACAAAGTGAGGGTAATTGCTATTGTTGTTGTTGTTGTTCTTGTTGTATACACACACACACACACACACACACACACACACACACACACACACACACATATTCTGTGCTATATAAGCATCATACTTTAATAATTACCATCATTAATAGAGTTTCCGCTATGACTGAGACATATTCAGAGAACCTTCTCGATATTTTCCAATACCCTGCGTGCATAATAGTTGCAGGATATAGCAACTCTGGAAAATCGGAACTTGTACAGCAGCTTATTCTGAAGTATCATGAAAAGTTTAAAAAAATTGTCATATGTGGCTTAACGTCTCATCCTCTTCAAAAAAATAAAGAAATAGGACCTAAAGTTATAGTGTCGTCTGAAATAATTGATCCAATTGCCAACGAGGATACGTTTGATCAGAGAGGGACATTGTATGTACTTGACGATATTTTCATTGATGCTGTAAGGAACAAAATTGTGGTTGATGCTTTTACTCGCGGACGGCACAACAATATTTCATGCATATTTATCACTCAAAATCTATATATGGGTGGAAAGCATGCAAGGAATATTAGCCTGAACTGTTCTCATTTCCTTTTGTTAAGACAGCGCGATTTATCTCAAATTCACACTCTGAGCAGACAAATATTCGGGAAAGAGAAGGCAAACCAGTTTGTAGATATATATAAATATGCTGTATCATAGACTTCACAATCTCTTGACGGGAAACGGGGCGCGGGGCCGATTCGCAGGGGGCCGATTTTCAAAAAATTAAAATTTAAATATTTTCAAAACCAAAGCAGCTAGCGACCTGAAACTAAAACAGGCACCTCCCTTAGGCATATATGAGTCTCCATGAGCAGCGGTATCAAAAAATTCAAAGTCGTTCCCTAATAAAATCCCGATTAATTGTTTTTTATATAAGTATAACAAAACTTAAAAAGGCTATAAAATCCTCAGATTTTACGCTAGATGCACAAACATCACCAAATGCAGAGATAATCACTTATATTTTCAGAATCAATAGCAATATTTAGCATATCTTATAAGTTTTTGCCCGAAATAGCTACTTATTTTTTTTTATTTAGTGCAATTTTTACGTAAGTTTTAACATCTAATAAATCACTTAATTTTCACATTAGAAACTTAATACTTGAGGAAAGCATGCAGAAACATCTTAATTTTACTCAACAAAAGCAAAATATACATTTATCTATATACAATCACAACTTATTTTGGTTGAATTCCGATGTCACTATTGCCGCAGCACGTCTTGCCGGCTATCTGGCCCTCGTCCCTGAACAATCACTTTAGCCTTTTGGCCTATGACTTGTGGGCCCCGGTCAGTTTCCTGGACTTGTACACGTCCCTGTTCCTCGCCGTCTCCTTCCTGCCCTCCTCGATACTGCTCCTCTTCCTGCCGGTCGGCTGCTTCAAGGCCTTGTTCTTCCTCGCTTCTGAGGTCACGTCCTTGGAGAAATTAGCACCGAAACAGTTGAAGAGGGACCTGCTGATGTGCGGCAAGATGGTGTTGGCCAGGTTGTGCCCCTCCTGGCACCTGTACCCCTGCAAGGTCGGGTCTGAGGCCGCCAGGAACTCCAGGAGGTGCCTGAACCCGTCCCTGTGGCGCATGGCAAGGGAGAGGAACCTCAACCTGCGCTCCTTCTTGTCCTCCCTGCACATCAGGGAGTCCCACAGCGACATCCCGAAGGACGCCATGTGGGCCATTGGGAGATGGCCGCTTCAGGACCGCCCGGCCCGTCTCCAGCTCTCCCCTGTCGACCAGCTCGACCAGGGCGTCGAACATCACAGAGGGCGGGTCGCCCCTCTCGAGCTCCACGGTAATCTTCATCTCCTCCTGCTGGGCAAGCTCCTGCTTGCAGCACTCGGCCACAGAGGAGTTGGCCTGGACCTTCCTGGCCAGGTAGCCGGCGTAGTTGCCGACCGCGACGAGGAGCAACTCGTCCGTCGGCGGGTCCGGCTGGTCGTCGGCCAGCTCCCTGGCAAGCTGGGCCAAGATCACCTCGTCGTCCTCCTTCTCCTCTGCCTTGGCCCGGTCCAGGTCGGCCTGCACGTCCCCGGGGAAGAACCCGACGAGCTTGAGCAAATGCAGGCGACGCGGGAACTGAGCTGAGTTGCCATGTAGGCACTAACTAAACGTACATTTCTTGTTTCCTAATACGTAAAACTGTGGACTTCACTATCCTACAGTTATCATTCATTTTACGTAAAGATTTCAACCTAAAGTTACGCAAATTTGCCATTTTTTACACAACGTTTTCAAAGTGCACGCATGGTGCTATTTTATATAAGTTACCTTGAATCCTCAACCAAATCACTCTAGAGACACTCCTGCCTGCTTGTATGCACTAAAACTTGAAGATTTCGTCCTGTTTCCACTTAAATTCGGAGTAAGAACGCAGAGTGTGTTTGAGTTGTCGCAGTGAAAGTCGCCATAACAATCGGCCCCTTACGCGAAGCCAGCGCGCCAAGACTGAAGAGATTTCCCGTCAACTAGTTGTGAAGTCTATGGCTGTATATTCACGTCCTTATGGATATCTTCTTGTTGATTTGGGTATAAATACTCCTGAGTCCCTACAGTTTCGCTCAAACATTGTTGGAGAACCCCCAGGTGAACGCGTATTCCAATGGTGAACTCCAGGAAGAAGGAACTCTTACACACACTATACTCCCAACATAACGAACCCTATGGTTTAAGCTCTCAGGCGAAATTATGGGAGAAAGCAAAAAGTATAAATCCGGCAATAACACGTGATGACGTATTCAACTTTTTGAGAAGCAATAAAACATATACATTGCATAAGCTACAGACTAAAAAATTTCCCCGGCAAAAGATAATAGCCTCAAAACCCAAAGTAATCATGGCTGCCGATTTAGCAGACGTGAGACATATAAGAAAGGAAAATAATAACATAGGCTACTTGTTAGTATGCATAGACGTGTTTTCTAGGTATATGCAAGTTGTCCCGTGTCGGAATAAAGACGCAAATACTATGCTCGTGGCCTTTAAACAAGTGGTGGAAAATAAAGATTCTGAAGGCTTACGAAGATTAAACACCGACTTGGGCACAGAATTCTGGAATCGAAAAGTAAGAAACTATTTATGTTCCCGGGGCATTAAGCTATACCGTGTGTACTCAAGTGAGATCACAGCAGCCTTGGCAGAGCGGGCCATTCGTACACTTAAAGCACGCATCTACAAGTTCATCACGTCTCAAAATTCTTCAAGATATATTGATCAGCTGCAAAACATGGTCAGTGCCTACAACCGCTCGCCCCATTCTGGACTGAAGAACAAACAAACTCCCATTGATATTCATAACTTAAAAAACCCATCTGCAATCAAACGGCAATTCCACGCAATGTATAAAAACCCGAAGCAACCATCAGTTCTCGACTGGCAGTTGGGGAAATAGTTCGCCTTGTTGGAAGTGCTCGTTCCTCTGTATTCCATAAAGGATACACGCAGCAAAATACTCACGAGCTCTTTCGCATAAAATCAATTAAACACAAGAATCGCCCAAGAACTTATCTCTTAGAAGATTTGTCTGGAGAACCAATACAGGGGATATTCTACGCGCCAGAGCTCGTCTTAAGCGCTCTGCCTGAGACATACGATATTAAAACACTGCGTTCACGAAAAAATAAAGGAAAAAAGCAGTATTTTGTATCGTGGTTGGGATACCCTGCTTCATTCAACAGCTGGATTGACGCTAATGATATTGTAGAAAATGCGTAAAAAGACACCACTCCTCAGTGCACACAAAAACTTTGTCTTACTTTTGAAGAAATTAAAAGTAAAAGATAGAAACCGTGCTATTAAGCAAGCAGCTCGAGAACAAAAATTGAACTGTATATCTGAAATATTTTCCAATTTGTTAAAGAAGCACCTCACCCTCAATAGCAAAGTTATCAAGAAATTACGTAACTATCGGGAAGACATACGTGCCATAGCTAGAAAGAAAACTCCTCTCCATAAGAAAAGACTTATATTGACATCGAGACGGGGCGGTAATATATTAGCTGCTATATTACCTATTGCTAAGAAAGAAAAGTTACAAAAAAAAGAAAATATCGCGATCTGGTGTATACAAAACCACAAAACTACCACCCGTGGAACTTAGAGTCACAGGGATTAGGGAGAACAAGATATCCTCCAATCCTGAAATAAGTAATTTAATACCTCTGTATGTTAAAAGTATCGACGTGCCATACGTCAATATAATGCTTGAACGAATAAAAGACAATCCCATCGTAAAATGGGATAGCCGAGGCAACCTATTGTCTTCTGTTCGATCCTCCAATATCCTGTACATGTTGAATTTACTCTCTAATGCAAGTCAAAAACCAACGATTGCTGACATTGCTGATATAAAACACATCATTGACGCCACGGGTGTATTACCTAGCGAAATAAAAAATACGCGCGTGCGGCAAAAGATTCAGGGATCTGGTTTCACCAAACAACCATCGTTGGCAACTTACAGATGGGACCCATATTAAATCCGCTTTTCCAATGTGCTAGTGCAGTCCTACATTGTGATTCAAGAAAGAAACAGAATCATGGACGTTGTAGATACTGAACCGCGTTGGACGCGCGACTTATACAGAGGGGGCGGCGACGTCATGGAGAGAGAAATGCCGGAGGCGAGGACGAACACGCTCGGACACGGTGGTGCCCCGAGCGGGCTTATAAGAGAGAGCAGATGGGACGATGGTTCGCTACTCGTCCCTCGCCATCAGCTGAAGCGGTACTATTCATCACTCACCAGTATACCAGAGGACACCATGTCGGACGCCTACGTGTTCAACTACAAAGACGGTTCTCCTGGCGATGACATCTACCGCAACAAGACCATCATCGTTTCTTCCCTCAACTGCAGTTCCTGCTACGAAAAGAGGGGGTTTACTGGACGCCTACATGGATTATACCCGCACAGTAATCTCTACCGCGAAAGAAGCCCGATCTATCAACTGAACAGGTGTCGCTGGGAAGATCGTGGTATTCCCGGTAGTCTGCATATTCGCTATCATCCGAGTGAAAATCTCCCTTATGTGGCGTGTATCCTAACCCAATATGCTCCTGGCCGCGAACTGGAAAATAACCCTATAAACCAAGGATATCTTGAGACGTCAAGAGATCAAAATTTCATTCGTGGGGTAAAGGAAGACAGTTATGATAACCGCCTCCGCTGGTTTAAAGAGTCCATCACAAAACTGGTAGAATGGGTGATTAAAAGCAACATTACAAGTGTCGTCTTCCCCTACAATATTGCAAGCGCTGGAATTCTTTACGTGTTGTGGAAAGCTGACTACCAACCGCATATCCAAGAGGCTGCGGCTGAACTCCAACTGCATAATATATCGTGCGTCATCCTGGACAGATGGTGGACCTGCGATGAGCCTGAAACAAAATTAACTCTATCTGTGTCTCCCGAGCGAAACAGGAAGAGGAAACTGGTGGATACAGAGGACGATGCTGTGGCTGACGAATGGAAAAGAAAACGGGACGGTGCTGTAGTCGACGTGGGTCCTGAATAACTATAGCTCCAGACAATTTCCCAAAAATTATGTACATCACTAAATGTAAAATATGTCAATAAATAACAATGTAATGATGTTTAGTATGATTTACCTTCAATATGTAATTGGCATCTCGTCATGTCTACCTCTATATAATGAAATAATTATAATATTTTTGCTAGTGTCTTGCTTGCTCTAAATGGAGTCACATCATATATATGTTACCAGCATTGCGGATGGGGAAATTTACCCCAATTCCAGCACTAGCTTTACTAATAATATACAAACTCTAACATTAGACAAGGACGTGGAATATGAAGTCGGTCTACTGAACGTGTTGCTTCCCCGTCGGTATTACATTGTTAAACCGGGTGAACCAGAGTGTAGTATACACCTTGAATGTGGTATAAGACCAACGCCAGATTCAGAAGCTATTGAAAGACGCACACTGTCAAAGGCTATTAATGCTAATATCTTGTATAATGACACTGGGTATTTGCTGATGTGTGTTAACGGTATAATAACGACATTGATAAAGGAGATGGTCGATGGATACAACTACCATTTGTTGTAACCCGTAATCCGGGTCACACAGGGGAGACGACACACTGTTTGTACTAGTGACACTTGACTTAAAATTCTAGTACTTTAGGAGTATTTAAAGGAGTTCGTAAATGGGGTGATGAAACGGTGTCGCCTTTCTTATATGTATTTTATTCTACCTTAATACTACTTAATATTACAGAGGGTAAAAATATTGTTTAAACCAGCGACTGGCTTACTAGACTCAATGAGTCTTCAGGTTTTCTTTCACTATTGGTTACTGACGTTAACACTGGTATAATATTGAGTAAAAACTCACACAATAAAGTATCATAGAAATATAATCCTAAGTAAAACTAAGATAATAGAACACAATAGATATGTTAGATACGCTTTCCTCTATGGTACCACATTACTCCATACTCACAGTAGCAACGATGAATGTTCTACCCATGTTGTCTAGGGAAGGACAACTGAGTGTCCAGCAACGAACAGAGTGCTGGTTGATCTGATCTCTTGGCTGCATGAATGCTTTTTATATAGGCATGACATACATACAGACATCACGAGGGTAATACGTCAGGCGTGTGAGTCATACATCAAACTCACACCGAGCTCATACAATAATCTACCTAACCGACATGCTTAATTCACGCGGTGACGCAGCTTTGTTTTCATAACATTTTGTTCCGCGGTTGATCGTGTTTTGGCCGCGGTTGATTGTGTTTGGCTTAGAGAGATAAGCGGGTGCGTTAATGGGCAATTACAATTGTGTATAGGTTGGTAAATGAACAGTGCGTGTGGGGACAATCATGTCTTGGAGTCCGTGTTGTGTTTTAGCGGTCGATACCGCTGTTGTCATCGGAAAATATTGCCGGTGAAGATGATGATGACACGAGTGGTGTCGCGGCTCGCGGGGCACCACATACCCCCCCCGGTAAAATCACGCCACGTCCTCGTGGCACGAAGCGTTCCGCCCGGCGGACGACCATGGAGGGCCAAGACGGGGATGGCGGGATCGTGGGGGAGGAGGCCTGCGAGAGACGGGACCTGAAGAGACAGAAGAAGGCCACCCCACCGGCGACGAAGACGACGCCGAGGAGGAGCAGCCACCCCCACCAAGGGAGGAAGGGGTCGAAGGCGGGGACCGGAGAGACGGATTCCTGGAGCGCGTGAAGTGCAGGAGGGAGGTCCAGCGGGGGGGCCAGAGACGACCCGGGCGACGGCGGCGGGGAGGGGAAGGGGCCAAGGGGAGTCTTGGCCAGGAGCGATGAGACCACGTCACGTCCGATGTGGAAGGGGGCGCGATGAACCGTCAGCGGGGCGTCACCGTCCATAGTAGCAGAGGCAGGGAGGCTGAAGGCGTCGGAGTGGGCACTACAGCCCATACCGAGGCTGAGGAGACCCGTCCCGTTGATGGTCTGCCTGTATTTGGAGACCGGGCTGTCCGGGCAGACCATGGTGACCACCTGGGGAGTATCGGTAGCGAAGACCCAGCCCGCAGGAGACGGGATGAAGACCGGGGGGAAGACTCTGAGGAGAGACTTAGAACACAGCGAGAGGGCGTCTGGGCGATCGAGAAAGAGAGCGATCTCGCAGCGTTGGACAGAAGTCGAGTAGACAGGGGCGACAGGGGGACATACATAGAGCAGGTGGTGTTTAGTACAGCGGTCCAAGGAGTCCAAGAGCATATAGTGAGTGCGGTCTTCAGAAACCGCAAGGTAAGTAGAAAGCGTGTCGGTGTGCAGAAAATATGGCGTGCCATCAAGATGAAAAGGCAACGCGTCCATTTTAAACACATCGAACACGTCAGAGGGATCCTTTCATGGGGATTTGTAAGTAGAAGTGAAGGGTTCCTGAGGAAAGCGTACCTTTAGAAATAACCCTAGAGACATCTCTATACAATGCTAAATATTCATGTGCAGGGAAAAGTAAGCCTGGGTAATGGAGTGACGCATTGCTGAGCACACGAAATAGTACATCATTCGGAAGGAGGAGAGGGGAAACCTGCGTTTGGGACAGCTGCTGAAGGCCAAGCTTGAGATTCAGAGTATCATGATTTAGGTCACTAAGTGCCAACTGAATGAGAAGGATAGTCTCCAAAATACGCATTTCCCCTTCAATTTGCAAGGTTTTTAGTGAGAACTGACGGATAATAGCTGAGGCCAAAGCCGAGGCGGACTCTGGACGGGAGATGGCAGAATGAATATGACGGAGGTCCCGAACTGTGGCGTTGAGGACTTCCTGATGGAGGTTAAGTTGACGTCTCTCGTCTGTGGACAGAGTGTAGAGCTGGGAGAGCTTCCCGTGTATCACATCTATTTGGGCCTGAGTGGCCGTGCCGAAAAGGAGGTTTGCTACCGAGCCAAGGAAATCCACGGCCCCTCGCTTCTGGCGAGTCCGAAATGGGCTTCCATCTCTACCACTCATAGCCGACATAAAGCTGTTAAGATCTTTGAATAACTTCTCAAACTCAATGTGAAAAGAGTCTAGAGTGCGCCTGAGTAGACCAACAGTAGGGAACGATTGATTCATATGTTCAATCGACCATGAAACTTCCGCTGTTAGATTTGCCACGTTGATGAGGACGTTGGATGTCGTCCGTCTTGATGACGACGGGGACAACATAGTACCGTCCTGTCAACAGCATCTTAAAGACTGGGGAGAAGACGAGGCCGGGACGAATGGGTTGCTCCAGGAGGATCAAGGGAAGACAAGGAGAGGGCAACACCCAGGATCTGTAATTATAGGGGGCATCAGTTCGTTGGTCGTTGGCGATACTCAAGAGGGCGTTCCATCACATTGGGGAGAGAAGGGGGTACCGTATTGGATCGTAATGAGCGACTGACACAGGGCTCTGAAGGAGCTGAGGGAACCAATGAGGGGACCTCTGAATCATCTGAGGAGACAGGAGCCGGTGAGGAGAGCTCGGAAGGAGCTGGAAGGGACAATGGCAGCGGCTCCTCGGGGGAATAAGTCATGGGGAGTGGGTCCACTTCTACTACTTGATCAGGGAGAGGGTATGCACGCCTGACATTAGGAGAGTCATGGAAGCCAAGAGAGTCCTCGTGAACGACCTGAACATTATTTGTGTGAACTGTCTTGATCTTACCACCTCTAACATGACGCAGTCGTAAGACTACAGGGCTTATTTTTTCTAGCACCCTAAAAGGTCCATTGAACAAGGGCTGGAGCTTCTTTGGTTCGCCCTTTGTACATACATGCCTTAAGTAGACCCGATCTCCTACTACCACCTGTTTGGGTTTGGATTTCCTAAACATTCTTTCTGACTCCTGCCATCCTATATCTATATTGGTCTGACATAGTTTATAGGTCCGCTGCGCGACACTAGAAGTAAATGCTTTATAGCTGTCAACATCATAACAAGGTTGGAGTTTATTCTCAAGCACTTCAAAAGGAACATTTGGGTCCCGAGAGAAAAGCAAGAAAAATGGTGAATCTTTCAGAACACGACGATGTTGTAGGCGTGTGTTGCAACCGGAAGCATTTGGTCCCAGATACCGCGATTGTCCTCGCACAAAGTTCTCAAGATATTTATTAAGGTGCCATTAGGCCTTTCTATCACCCCGTTTGCAAACGGTGTGACTGTTTGTCATGTCCCTCCGGAGAGGCGACAGACATGTCCTGTCCACCCGTAAGGGTGACAGACATAATTCGAGCATCCAATTCGCCTTCTATCACGTCGCTCTCCTGATTCCTAATCCTTGACAAAAAATCTGCTACCATGTTGCTGGAGCCTGGGAGATAATCAATACTAAAGTCAAATTCTCCTAGAAGTGTCTGCCAGCGTGCAATACTGCTGCTAGGTACTGTGCTTTTTAACAGCCAAGTCAGTGGTCTATGGTCCGACAGGATGTGTATCCTATAACCCAAGATAAGGGGTCGGTTAGTACTGAGGCCATAGATGACTGCTAAAGCTTCTCTCTCTACCGCTGAGTAGTTACGTTCTGCTCCATTCAGGGTTCTACTAAAATATGCTATGGGACGTAAACTACCATTTTCATCCTTTTGTTGCAACACACCACCTATTGCCTTATCTGACGCATCTGTGGTGAGATTGAAGGGCTTCCGGAAATCCGGAAAGGCTAAAACAATGTCAGTCGTTAGATTGTTCTTTAGTGTGCTAAATGCATGCAATGCCTCTTCATTCCACTCCAGATGTGTCTTATCATTCTTGGTTACTTTCCTCCCTTTGAGTAAATTATTAAGTGGGGATGCTATCTTGGCAAAGTCTTTAATGAATTTCCTATAAAAGTTAACCAATCCCAGGAAACCTTGAAGTTCTTTGACTGTTTTTTGAGGAGTGAGTTGTTGCACCGCCTGTACCTTTGAGGGCTGAGGCTTCAAGCCAGAAGCACTAACAATGTGACCCAGATAATCTACTTGCTCTTTGAAAAAGGAACACTTATCTAGTCTTAAGGACAGGTGAGCCTTCTGCAGTCTGTCCAAGACGGCATGGAGGTTCTTTAGGTGATGGTCCATGTCTTTCCCTTGTACTATCAAATCATCAAGGTATACATGTACAATTCTTCCTGTCAGACCTATGAGAACTTGATTCATGATCCGTTGATAGGCTGCAGGTGCTGTTTTTAATCCAAAGGGGACTGTAGTGAATTCATAGAGGCCATAAGGTGTCGTGAAGGCTGTCAAGTGTTTAGATTCCTCTGCCAATGGGACTTGGTGGTAGCCCTGGCGCAAATCAAGGGAGGTGAATACTTTACTTTCCCCTAACTGTTGCAAAATGAGGTTAATGTTAGGGAGTGGATGTTTGTCATCAATCAATTCATCGTTCAGAGCGCGGAAGTCGAGACAAAGTCTGACTCCACCATCCTTTTAGCAACAGGGACTAGAGGTGCGCTGTAGGGTGACGCACTAGGGCGTATAATACCCTGGGCCTCAAGGTCCTTGAGCTGAATCTCTATTTCTTTATGATATTTTACTGGTATTGGGTATGGCTTTTTATATATAGGCTTGTCATTTTTAGCCTTAAAGTGTGAACATAATAGGGGTAATAGTGAGTGGCTCGTTTTTAGAGCAAACACATCAGGATACTTGCGGGTTAAGCCCTTCAGACAGCAATTTTCCCGTTGTGAGGGTAAAATAGCTCGTCTATCAGCTTATCGAGTACCATCTGCTTACTTGACTGGGTGACAGGCGGCTTTGTAGCTGTTTTGTGACAGCCGCTACACATTCATTAGTCGATGATTGATAGTATTCTGAGTGACAAGAATAAATGTGTCCCATCACTTCACCTGTTGGCATCTCAATAGTTTCTTCAGTTGGGTTAGCATAGGGAATGATGAATTTACCTTTGGTTTGTTTGACGTTAGGAGTTAAGGTTACTAACCCGGGAAATAAAATGAAGAAGGGATATCATTGGACCTTGGGAGAAATAAGGCTTGCTGGGCTCTGCCAATCTCTGCCTCCAGAGTGACATACCCTGCCGTGCCTGGTAGCAAGGACGCCACGTTAATAGCGTATGCTTTCACTGGTACTTCCTCCATCTCGTCTAAAGTAGGTTTAAGGTCGGTTAGTCAATCTTCTGGGTACGGGCTCATATCGTCCGCAGCCAGGAATGAACTTCCACTGGGTAGGCGCCCACCATTACACTAAACTGCCCAGGTGTGGCCAGCGGTGCAGCTACCACATTTTGTCTCCACATAAATTCTAGGCCCAACAAAACTGCTGTTGGTAACACTATACCTTGTGATATTACTACAAATTTTTCTATCATTTCTCCGTGCCCAAAGTCTACTCCTACTTCGGCTAGTCCTTTATTAGGGATTGGAGTCCGATCTACCCCTTGTATGGAGAGAGGTTCTGTAACTATCATCTTCCCGCCTACCTTCCTAAATAAATCTTCTTCTATTAGGGACGCTCCTGCTCCTGTGTCTAGCATTGCGTAAACCATCTCCTTTTGTGCATTAGCGCCTACGCACAATCTCAACGTGAGGGCGTTGGTAGGGCCGTGGACTGCCGCAGCTACTCTGGGGTCGTGTTTTTTTTGTTCTTCTCGTGGTCAGGGTTGACCCAGGAGCTACGGGGTGAGGGACCGGCCGTGTACTCCGGGCGCCAGGCAGCGCAAGGCGAGACAGGCTGACGCCTGTTTCGAGTGGGCTGGTATTGAGGGTACCGAGAGCCCGTTGGTGGGTGGTAGGCACCCCTATATTGCCTTCCATATGTGCAATCGCGAGCCATGTGTCCTACATACCCACAAGCATAACATGTGGGTGGCGTGGGCGCGTTCCCATATGGGCGTGTAGGTGGCGCGGCGTGCCGTCCTCCCCTTTGGGTTATCGGGTAACGTGACTGGCCTGGAGGGCGTGGAGGACGGGCTTGTGAGACATGTTTGGGTCCGGATGCCTGGGTGGAACAGACGTTCAGCACTTTTATTTCTTTGGCGATATCGGCATCGGATAGCTTCGATTCTGGATAAGCTTTAATATACTCATACCCTTTCTTTAATAACTTCTGTGGGTCCCCCTTTTCTTCCTCCGTTAGGATGAGTAAGAGGGCCGGAGGGAAAGCCTCTCTGAGCCGTAAAGCGGTTATCTCAGTTAGCAAACTGGCATTGTCAGGCTTGAGAGCGATCAACTCGTCTCTCAATGTCTCCAGGCGGATGAGGAAGGTGCGGATGTTTTCTCCTGTCCGCCGTTTTGCCTCTCCCAATTCTTTCTGGAGGACCGAAAAGGTCCTTACTGTGGGAAACACACGTAGGAAGTCTTCCTTTACTTTTTCCCAATCCTGTCCACATCTAGTGATACAACCGAGGAGATGATCGCGCGCTGCTCCCAGGGCATATTGTTTGGCTAACTCAATCTTTCCGGTAGTGTCCCAATTTGCCTGTGTCCGGCTTTCAATATCCTCTATCCATTTCTTTGCTAGCTTATGGCATGGGAGGTTTGGTGCTTTGCTACTTTTTTCTTCTCCACCACAAAAATATAAGAGTCCCTGCACTCTACTAAAATCATTCAAGGTATGACGGCTAAGTAGCGTGACAAGATCATCATGGGCAAGGGTGATCGATTTTCCATCTCCTTTTTTTGGGGGGAGGGTTCTTGCCTTCGTCTGGCATTTTTCACTCTAAAGTCTTATTCCCGTAATTCCAAGAATAACTGTCTTCTCCCTCGCTTTCGGATGTGGACATACACCAGTACAATACCAATATAAACCAATATAAATTGCAAGTTTCACCACAAGTTTCACCACATGTTTCACCACCCCACACCTGACACCAATGTTGTAACCCGTAATCCGGGTCACACAGGGGAGACGACACACTGTTTGTACTAGTGACACTTGACTTAAAATTCTAGTACTTTAGGAGTATTTAAAGGAGTTCGTAAATGGGGTGATGAAACGGTGTCGCCTTTCTTATATGTATTTTATTCTACCTTAATACTACTTAATATTACAGAGGGTAAAAATATTGTTTAAACCAGCGACTGGCTTACTAGACTCAATGAGTCTTCAGGTTTTCTTTCAATATTGGTTACTGACGTTAACACTGGTATAATATTGAGTAAAAACTCACACAATAAAGTATCATAGAAATATAATCCTAAGTAAAACTAAGATAATAGAACACAATAGATATGTTAGATACGCTTTCCTCTATGGTACCACATTACTCCATACTCACAGTAGCAACGATGAATGTTCTACCCATGTTGTCTAGGGAAGGACAACTGAGTGTCCAGCAACGAACAGAGTGCTGGTTGATCTGATCTCTTGGCTGCATGAATGCTTTTTATATAGGCATGACATACATACAGACATCACGAGGGTAATACGTCAGGCGTGTGAGTCATACATCAAACTCACACCGAGCTCATACAATAATCTACCTAACCGACATGCTTAATTCACGCGGTGACGCAGCTTTGTTTTCATAACATTTTGTTCCGCGGTTGATCGTGTTTTGGCCGCGGTTGATTGTGTTTGGCTTAGAGAGATAAGCGGGTGCGTTAATGGGCAATTACAATTGTGTATAGGTTGGTAAATGAACAGTGCGTGTGGGGACAATCATGTCTTGGAGTCCGTGTTGTGTTTTAGCGGTCGATACCGCTGTTGTCATCGGAAAATATTGCCGGTGAAGATGATGATGACACGAGTGGTGTCGCGGCTCGCGGGGCACCACACATTTACTAGCGTATTCTAGAGAGGTTCTTGCATTTAGCTCCACAAATGATCATTTAACTTTGTTCTGCTAAATGGTTATCATCCACAAGTTGTATTTATTAAGGTTTCCTTTGATGCGCGACTGGCCCAGGTTCTCGGTTTTGTCACCAACTTAGGTTATGCTGTGTTTTCCTCCTTGGGTACACATGAAGAACAAAAAAAAACCGTTCTTGTTCCGCTACATGGTCATGCCCCTCTGTTGAGAAATGGTGACGTACAGTGTGTTCTCATTTACACTGACCTTGTCAATCCCTCTAGGTATGCAGGGAAAAATGTAAATATTCTTGATGCCTTTTCGCTCTCCGGAGGTCTAACAAAAGGCGTGCATCCAACTATATATAAGTCCCTTAAATCCAAAGTAATTGATTCGATTTCTATTAAACTCACAGATCAAAAACGTCGTCCTATGCATTTCGAAGAAGGATACCCTGTTACATGTTTACTTCATATCCGATCGCGTTGAATCTTTGAGTACATTTTGCTGTATTAATAGGAATGTTTTCCATTTGAAAAGACAGTCTCCTCGCCGCCACCATGCGGGTTACATTCATCCCTCCTTCCGTAGCAGAATATCATACCCTGTTTTCGAATGGCAAACAGATGTCATCCCGAGGGAGTGGTATTGATGATATAGTCACACTTTCTTATGAACCAAGCTATCACAGAGGCGGGGGTTTATTCTCGGTTTTAGCTGGACTCGCTAAAAGAGCTTTCCCTTTCCTAGTGAAAAATGTCATTGTGCCTTCAGCTCGAACATTTGGAAACAACGTTCTAGATGATATTTCACACGGAAGCAACTTGAGAAGCTCTATAAAAAAGCATGGAATTAATTCCTTAAGGCAAGCTGCAATGAAATTGACTAGAGGAAGCGGGAAAAAGAAAGTCAAGCGAGTCGGGAGGAAAAGGTTTTATAAAAAGGACATCTTTACCGAGTTGTAATCATTGTTGAACTAAGAGCAGTATGGCGAGCATCACCAGCGCGGTTGGTGTCGGGAACCCGCGTTCTCCCCTGGGGCAATATGCCGCCGGTGTCAGTGAATTGTTTCCCCGCCCTAACAAAATGAGATTATTGGAAACAACGATTGCCTCCCGTTATGATGCTGATGTTTTACCTACTAACCTCGGATTCAATATGAAATTATCCGATAGATATATAGAATTTCTCATTCCTGGAACACTTGGCAGTTTTATTGATTTGGGGAAATTGGTGTTGCACACCTCTTTACGCTTAACTAAGCCAGACAATACTACTCTCGAAGACGCTCAACACGTTGAATTTGCAAATAATACCGCGCACAGCCTATTCAAATCAGTGCAATGTTTTTTGGGAGATGTAGCTGTTGACAATAATGTACTTTATGGGTACACGTCATACGTTAAAATGCTGAATACTTTGTCGCCCAACAAATTGAATACAATTGGAGCCAATGCTAATATTACCATCCCAGAGAACGGTTTTATTTCCAAAGTAACAGCAGAATACTTTGACAATGCCAGAGCGCAACACAAGACCATTATGAAGCGGGTTAAGACTCACGGTATACAACTCTGTACCCCGCTTCTTCTGGATATAAGTTCTTTAGACAGTTACTTGCTCGATGGTATTTCGATTAGACTCAGAATGGAACTATCTAGTAATGCATGGCTGCTAAATTCTCCAACTGGCGATAACATTCGTCTGCATATAGATTCAGCCAAGCTGCTTTATACGCGACTGTTTCCTTATCCTAATGCACTTCATGCTTTGAACGCGTCTTTCGCCACAGGGAATCTTTTGAAATCGACATTTACCAAAACCCTCTTGAAAACCCATGTGCTAGCCAAAGACCAAACCTCAGGAACGTATGATCAACCGTGGGGTAATGTTATTCCGGGAAAACTCTCGCTTATTATAACGAGCATGGAAGCTCATTCTGGCGACTATACGCTAAATCCATTGTATTTGTGCCATGGCGATATAAGTCAAATAAGCTTAAGTGTTAATGGTAGAACCATGTATAATATTCCTAGTAAATTCCCTCATGACTATGCTGAGCTCTACCATCGTACTTTGGATGCACTTGGTTTTCACAAAGACCATTTAATCGGAAAGGATATTTTCTGCAAGGGGGCAATGATTTGCACATTTGATTTGCGTGCTGAAAACTTGAATGATAATTTGCCCGTTGAAATGAATGGAGGGCTTAGACTTAGCTTGAATCTAAGCAAGGGAGAAAACGAGAACCGTCTGTTGATACTGCTTGGCGAAACAGTGGGTATAATAACAGTTAATTCTGAAAGACGGCTGCAGTGTGATGTGCGCGCTTGAAGCGGCTGTGCGATGAACAACATGGAGATTGAAAGAGGATTGAGGGGGCACATAGGAAAGCAAGCCTTGTTTTAAGGCGTGTTATTGGCAGACGAGGTAAACTCTATACCTCGATATAGAAAACCTATAGTGTGCATCGTCAATACGCTACCAAGTTATTCTAAAAGAGAAATGGGACACTGGATTTGTCTCTACTATGAACCGGGCATGGCAGTGTTCCTAGATAGTTATGCTCTCGATCCAAAATTATACTCTGATCATTTCAAATATATTGATTACCCTGGGCTCAGTATGTATAAAAATGCATTTCGACTTCAAAGCACGCGAAGCGATGTGTGCGGGGCTTATGCCATGTACTTTGCCTACAATGTTTCGCACTTGGGTGTAAGAGAAACTCTTGAAAAAATATGTATGGAGTTTTCCAAGACCGAATATTCGAGGAATGATGAACACGTGATGCGATTCGCTTACAGCAAGTTTATAATGCCCGTATGTCATCAAACATTTAACACGTGTTCATAAAAAGTAAGTATTGACTTATTGATTTTTTCATATTGAATTGTATTACATTCCATGAAGCTATTCTAAGCATAAATAATTTTCTAGTTCCTTTATCGGGGGGTGGGGTGGTTGTATACCATGCTTAAATCAGAGGTCTGGCTCCACTCACAGGTCCTCACTCGTCACCGCCACTACCCCGTGCTGCCCCCGCCCCGCCCCGCCCCGCCCCGTCCCGGGCCCCGAGCAATCCTGTCGCATCCTGTCGCCGCACCTCTCGCTACCGCCGCCGCCGCCCGCCTGATTTGGCGGGCAGTCTTTTATGCATGAGCCGGATCGAAACATAAAAGCGTTTTATTCATGTTTCCACAAATCGAATACATTTTAAGACAATTATTGTTTTTTTCATCCGTTTTTATTTTTTAATTTTTTTATATAGGTCATATAAACAAGTCAAACAAACTCAATGTTTATTGGAATTTGGTCAAATTATGATTCCAGATTCATCATGTGCAATTTTATAATATCATAGGCTCCAACATTAGTCCTATATACAGAATATATTTACATATATTTTATATTTAACATAAAAATAGCAGGCAAATTCTTACTCTATAAACAGTATATACAACATTCACACCAGTTCTTATCTTATAAACAACTACAATTTATTCTGAAAAGTCTGTATCTTCTAGCGTATATTCAAGGGGGGATGATGAGAGCATTTGATTTATTTCTTCCTGTTCCGCGGCTAGCATTAACATGTCATCATCCGCCTCTACCTGTTTTATCAAGGGAAAATATTGCTCGACCAGCACATCCCGTTCTCCCCACAATTCATAGGTTTCTTCTTCTAGTTCTCCCATTTCACCGATCTCTTGCCCACCCATTACCTCGGCTAGTCTCGCTTCTGTTATGCCTCTTTCATCGCCTTCCTCCAAATTTTCTTCGTTTGACAGTGTCATGATCTGGGCTACCTCCTCCTCCTGCTCTTCCTCCTCTATCCCTATAGAATTATCGGGATGACCGTAAGATCGCGACTCCAAGGTGCTAATGTAGTATCTTTTGTCCTCAACTACAGATATCCCTCTCTTGGGATATTTTACTGTACTCATTCGTCCATTGCGCACTGTGAATCCCTGATAGTCAAAGGTAAATGTTTGCTTCTGGAATAGGGCGTCTTTGTATCGCTGATGAGCAATTTTCTTCTTTATGAACTTTGGAACGCCTTTAGCTGAACTCAACCGGTCACCGTCTGCCAAGAGGATGGAGTAGCACTTTGGTTTTACACCTACAATTTCTCCTTCAGACTTGAGAAATCCAAGCTTTCCTTTGTTGTCTGTGCTGTACAAGGAATGTGAGGGGCTAAAGTTACTTGTGTCTATATAGCTTTTGAAGGGTTCCTGCGAGTACTCTGTTAATAGATCAGGAGTTTCAATTTCTGTTATTATGAATCAGTGTCGCAATATACACTAGTTTCGCCCGATCTCCGTAATGAGCCTTCAACACATTGTAATAGAAATCATATAGTCGCAGCTTGGACAGCTCTAGGATGTAGTAGCCAATGTAGTTTGGATGATTCACCCGTGAATATTTCCTATGGCGAGTTACAACTACATGACCATCATTGAGAGGTACAACGCGTTTAAAGTAAGGACTTCGGGCCAGCTTCAAAAACTTTTCGCGGTTGGTGACAATATCTATGTCTTCACTATATTTGGCCACGTTCATCAGGAATCGACCAAAAATGCTGTTTGAAATACACTTGGTTGCATTTTTCTTGATAGGGCAAGTAGCACTTTTGCGGGCTTCTATGTTATCCTGAATGAAGTCCGCAAGAAAGTGCTTTTGCTTAAACGTATAAATAGCATGCACTTTTTTAACAACCAGGCCTAGTCGAATAAGTAGTTTAAGGAGGGGCAGAGCAAATAGCATTTTCTCCTGAGCAGCATGTGTTCCAATCAGTTTTATGTTCTTACACGGTGCTGGACGGTTTTCTTCTTCATACCATTCGCGTGTGACTGACGATATATCTCTGTTGGGGATATTGCGTCTTCTGATGATCAGTGGGAGGTCATCCGTTTTCTCAACGACTTCACGTGAGACAGCCTCAGTATCGCACAGAATGAGATATCCAAAAACGCCATCGGTTGCTTGATTGACCAAACCCCCGCTCAAAAACGACTGCATTTCTGTCTCATCTAGTTTTCTCATATCCCCACATGGCAACTTCTCTTGCATTACAGTGGGATAAAGACTGTTGAAGTCAAGATATGAAAGGAAAGTGCTTCTATCATGTTTTGGATTAAACTGAGGGTTCGTGTAGATGTTATTGGCGCGTACAAAACGACGCACAACACTTGTGTAGCCCCCACGCACATTTGTTTGAATGCAATGATATATGTCTGGGCTACTAAGCACCTCTAATTCCTGCTGTGTTTTTAGCAGAAAGGAGTCATAGGCAAATCCTGGCAGGCTAACATAATTTACAATATCCAACCTCCACTGGGTATTCAAAATACCTCTCCACTCTAGGAAGACATCACATAGAAGACCAACATCCACTTTTACATAAAGCAACAAATAGTCCTTCAGGCTCTGACACCCAGCTACTTTCCAAACATTCTGAGCATGTTTATAATCACTTTCGGAAAGTTCTGCTTCTTGAAGCGAATTGAAAAAATCTTCGCGGGATGGAAGACGTGTCTCAGAAAGTCGTTCCATCGAATCCATATAGTCATAACAAAACACCTGCTTTCCCTTGATCAATAATGGCAACGCAGGTGCTGGCACATCTTTCAACATCTGTTGTGCGCATATGGGTTCGTTCCCATTACTGATGAATTGGTTCGCTAAAGCCGCGAGCGAACCAGACATAAAGGCATACGAGTCAATAAATCTCAAGTCATTTATGATGACTTCATGGTATTTGTGAACTGAACGTTTTGGTCTTAGTTTGATTTTCAAGTCAGGTATCGTTAATTCACGCAGGATTAACGACATGTCGTAAGTAGCATTATGTGCAATGAGAGTGAGCTGCAATTTGTGATTTTTCATTTGGAGGTTGCATCTATTACAATAAGCTCCAATGTAATTGTTTCCTGATTTTTCATGGTCATGATGTTTTACTCCTTTACCTTTAAAAACCCTGTTTGCAGAGAAGACAGTGAGTTTGCTCATTGTGACGTGTCGTATCTTCATCGGTCATGTTGATTTTATTGTAGCCTTTAGAAAATTTCAACTTTTCCAGAGTGTGGGTTCAGCTAATGTAAGTCTGTTCTATATTCAAACAGTGTGAGATCAGCTAACAAGTTCGTTCTATATTCGAAAACAGTGTGAGTCTAGCTAATGTAAGTTCGTTCTTATACAAAACATTGCGAGTTCAGTTAATGTGTCTGTTCTATAAATCAAAACAGTGTGATTCAGCTTAATGTAAGTCTGTTCTATATACAAAACAGTGCGGGTTCAGCTAATGTAAGTTCGTTCTATATTCAAAACAGTGTGAGTTCATAATGTAAGTTCGTTCTATATGCAACAGTGAGTTCAGGCTAATGTGACTGTTCAATATATACAAAACAGTGTGAGTTCAGCTAATGTAAGATCGTTCTATATACAAAACAGTGAGTCTAGCTAATGGGGTGACTGTTCATATACAGCAGTGAGTTCAGCTAATGGGGCCTGTTCTATATACAAAACAGAGTGAGTTCAGCTAATGTTCGTTCTAGAGGTCTGCATTGCGTGAGTTCAGCTAATGTGTTCGTTCTTTTATACAAAACATTGCGAGTTCAGTTAATGTAAGTTCGTTCTTATAATCAAAACAGTGTGAGTTCGCTAGCTAATGTGTTCGTTCTATATAACAAAATGCAGTGCGGGGTTCCTAGCCTAATAAGTCTGTTTCATATTCAAAACAGTGAGTTCAGGGCTAATGTGTCTGTTCTATAGCAAAACAGTGTGAGTTCAGTTAATGTAAGACCGTTCAATATATACAAACAGTGTGAGTTCAGCTAATGTAAGATCGTTCTATATACAAAACAGTGTGAGTTCACTAATGTGTCTGTTCATATAATAAACAGTGAGTTCAGCTAACAAGTTCGTTCATATACAAAACAGTGTGAGTCTAGCTAATGTGTCTGTTCTATATACGTACTGTGGGGTCTAGCTAATGTAAGTTCGTTCTATATACAAAACAGTGTGAGTTCAGCTAATGTAAGTTCGTTCTATATACAAAACAGTGTGAGTTCAGCTAATGTAAGTTCATTCTATATACAAAACAGTGTGAGTTCAGCTAATGTAAGCTCGTTCTATATTGAAAACAGTGTGAGTTCAGCTAATGTAAGTTCGTTCTATTTTCAAAGCAGTGCGAGTTCTTTCAGTATGACTTCCTTCTATATATAAAACGTGCTCTTGTTGACATCAGGTCCCAGTAAGAGGTGGCTCGTGTGAGGGTACGCGGCGTGGGCTGTAGTATATTACCTGGCGATCCGGAGGCAATGATTGGAGGTATTGCCGGGAGGTGAACGCCTGGGGGGATATAGACGGCCTGTTGATAAAGGATGCTGGTGGTGGTGATGGTGTTGGTGGTAGTGGTAGTACTTTTATATGGAACCGTAGCCTTAGTCGTAGAAGAAGTATAAGAAGTATCAGTATCAGTAGTAGTAGTAGTAGTCGTAGTAGTAGTAGTAGTAGTAGTAGCAGTAGTAGTAGCAGCAGCAGTAATAGAAGCAGCAGGAATATTAGTAGTAACTAGAAGGAGGAATTGCAGGAGTAGTAGTAGTAGTATTAGTAGTTGTAGCAGGGGCCGTAACAATAATATACATTTAGGCGATAACATAAGATATATAATGATAATTCGTGACCCCAAAATAAAAATAAAAATAAAGGTTAAATTATAATATTACCTCTAGCGTTACATGAGTGTCTTTTAAACTTTCATCTTTAATACCTCTCGCTGGTGACGTAGATAGCAAGCTTGAAGAGACATAGACAAAACAAATGAATAAACACGTCGTAATAAGATGGAAAAAGTAGACGAACAGCAAATAAGAAAAACAAACAAGGGAAAAAGAAATTAAAAATGACATATACAGAAATAAATACTACGAAACGCACTGTAATAAAAAAACGGAAAATTACAATGAAGACAACCTTACCATGCTTGACAGAGACATAGACATCCGAGAAATAATAATAATAAAAAAAACGAATAGGAAAATGATCAAGTAATGACATATAGCAAAAAACAATACAGTGAAACTCAACACAGCGAAGACGGAAAATTACACTGAATACAACCTTACCATGTTTAAAAGAGACAGACAACCGAGAAATAAGAGGACCTCCTTGGTCCTGTCTTTTATTTCCAGAGCTCACCGCAGATTTCTCAAGAATCAGAGGGGAATGGAACACACACAAGAAATACAATGCAAATAGAAGGAAACACGCCACCTTTATGTCATATTAAATCCGTCAAATAAGAGTCACCTTAACTTCGCGTACCCTTTAAATCCTCGAAATAAGATAAAAACAAAATAATGTCATACACAGAAATACATACAACGATTCATAAACGGATGACAATGAGTCAATCCTTACCACGAGTCACCTTAACTTGCCCGCGTACCCTCTAAATCCTCGAAATATAACAAACAAATAGGGTAAGAAACAAACAGTTCCGTATACAGAAATACATACACAAAATATAGTGTCACAAAAACGGAAAGTCATGAGTCAATCCTTCCCACGAGTCACAATTAACTGCCCTATCGCGTGATAAATCCTAAAAATATAATAAACAAACAAATGAAAAAAAAGAAACGTATGCAATACACACAGAACATACACACACCCAACACAGTGTCACAAAACGGAAAGTCATGAGTCAATACCAACTAACGATGTCACTA
The DNA here is from genome assembly GCF_024679095.1 of Eriocheir sinensis. Taxonomy (NCBI): domain Eukaryota; kingdom Metazoa; phylum Arthropoda; class Malacostraca; order Decapoda; family Varunidae; genus Eriocheir; species Eriocheir sinensis. The sequence continues at coordinate 80,450 of NW_026111955.1, forward strand.
ATCGTGTGCCCTCCAAGCCACCAGATGCATCTTACTATAGGTCGAGAGACGGATCAAACACAGACAAAGGAGTGGAGGAAAATTTCAACTTGATTTCCATACTGTTTATTGTTTTATATAGTGAGCCTCTGTACACTTCCATCGTGCCTAGCCTTCCGCTGACGTAAGTGAAGCACGAACAGACGAAGAAACGGAAAAGAAACTAAAATAACAGAGGCTTTATGTGTGTGTGTGTGTGTGTGTGTGTGTGTGTGTGTGGATCAGCCAGTGGTATTTCATTTATCGCAAACACCAGTAGACGGACAGACGAAAGGAGTCAGAAACAGACTTAAAAGGATCAGAAACAAACATAATGGAATCAGAAACAGACGAAAAAGAGTAAAAATGGACGGAAAAGAATTAGAAACAACAGAAAAGAACTAGAAACAAACATAAAGAATAAAAACAGATGGAAAATGATCAGATCACTAATCAGGATCACAAACAGACATAATAGGATCAGAAACAGACATGTGTGTGTGTGTGTGTGTGTGTGTGTGTGTGTGTGTGTGTGTGTCGGGTGTCTGAGTGTGTGTGTGTGTGTGTGTGTGTGTGTGTGTGTGTGTGTGTGTGTGTGTGTATGGGAGAGAGGAGAGAAACGAGATTAAGGAAAGATGGAGGGGGAGCAGGTCGGGGCATATTCCATCCAGGCCATTAACCTCTTTACCCTTTTCCGTGATTATAATCTTGCGGTCATTCGAGCCCTTTTTTCCGCGATCTTATCTTAACCCTTCACCTACCCCTTCTTCCGTCACCCCCCCCCCCCACTGGGCACCCCCACTCCCGTCAACCCCCCGCTTCCGTACGCTAGCCCGAGAGGTGGAGGTGGGGTGGGGTGGGTGGGTGTAGGGGTGAAAGGTGAAAGATGGGGTGGGGGTGTCCAGCTACGCCCTCTTCCGTCATCCCCCCACTGACCCCCCCAACCCCCACTTCCGTCACCCCCCACTTCCAACTACCCCCACTTCTGTACATTTGTTACCCACGTTAGCCATTTTCCAATCACTAGGAACGATACCATGGTGCAAAGACATATTAAACAGCATTGTTAAAGGTCTGAGTATCTCTTGATATTCCTTTAAGTACTGTAATTTTGGATATATTTTATCAAGTTTTTGTTAGTTTTAAGTGACTGCACTACTTATCTGTACTGATTTCAAAGTCAGAGAGTACGACTGGGATTTCCAATAGTGGTAGGAACAGCAGCAGTATCGGTAGAATTACTATTAAAACCGAGGCGAAATAAGAATTTAACGTGCTCGCTATGCGTTGGTGTCTGTCACGATATTGCCCGAATCATCTGTTAATGGGCCAATCCCACTTCGAATTTTTTTTTTTTGTTTATATACCTAAAAAAACTTTTAGGATCTGACTTGCAATTTACCGCAATGTTTACTTCTTGCACCTCCGTTTCGCCTGTTCCTGTTTGATTAAACTTTTGACTTGTCGTCTTGTGAGTACCGTGTACTAGAGTTATCGGTTTTCTTTTGCCTATGTAACAAGTTCCTCTTGGAGAGCAAGTTTGATTTCATTATTAAACCACGGAGGATTTTTAACTTTTCGACGCTTTTCACAAGATTGCACGGATCAGTTAGAAATTAGGCTTTAAAGTCTTGCCAAGATTCTTCGACGTCGCTGTTGGATACTAATTGAAAGTTCGTTAATGACTGTCTTATTCTTCAAAATTCGCTCTTTAAAATTGACATACAATAATGCAATCCTTGTTTGAGCTCTTATGTCGAGACGCACCAGTCTATGATCGCATGATCCGAGGTGTTCGCCAACGCTAACATTGTCAACTTAGTTCTCTTGGCCTACTAATACAAGATTAAGAATATTATTATCGCGCGTTGTCACTAACCATTTGGCTAAGGCAGTTATTTTCAACGAAGTCTAACATCCTGTGCGATTTTCCCTCGGATCCCGCGTGAGTGTCTGCCAGTCTATACGCGGTAGATTAAAACCTCAAAATCAATGCATCATTGTTTCGAGAGTTCTTGCAAAACGCTATATATTATTTCATCATTCTCGCGTGATTGGCCTGGAGGCCTGTAAGTGACGGATATGTTGATTTTAATTGATCGGTATTTGAGCTCACGCTCAAGTGTTCTACAGTACTGTTCTCTGGTGTTTTATCAACGGGCTGTGAAGCTACTTTTGACGTAAAGAGCCACCTCCTCCACCTCTACGATTAACTCGGTCTTTATTGAAAATATAAAGTTATTTACATTATATTAAAAAATTCAGTAATTAATACCGGTGTCAATAAATGTTTCAGTTACGGCAATTACATCAACGTCTTCTGTTTTAGTTAGGCACTGCAATCATCGATTTTCTTAAGCCTCGAGCGTTAAAGCTAAGAACCCTGTTGTGTTTTGTTATAACTCGAGAAACGGAGTTGTTAGTTGTTTTAGGATTTAGTGAAGTGCTGGCCGCATGACAACTATTTATTTATTTAGTGGTGTGAACGCGCGACCTCGTTTTTGCTCTAAAGTCTCGAACAGCGCCGTGAAGTAGTCTCCCAAATCTTGCTGCTTCGACAAATGGAGTCCATCTTTCTGAAATAGACTCATGCCATAAAATTTATCCCAAAAGTTTTCGTCGCCTGTGAGAGAGAGAGAGAGAGAGAGAGAGAGAGAGAGAGAGAGAGAGAGAGAGAGAGAGAGAGAGAGAGAGAGAGAGAGGTTGTCGTATCTGTATCTCCATGGGTAGTTTCATGAGCCTGGTGATAGTTTGAGAAGGCTTTGTACCATGAATGTGAAAAAAAAAAACACGGCAGCACTGTCTCTTTTATCTCTAAGGCTGAATTTTTTCGCTCAAACTTTCTGCAACAACTCCACTCTGCTGACGATTCTGGGCATATTCCTCCTCATCCTCCCCGACTACTTTTATGCCTGTTATTAAGTTTCGTCATAATGATGTTTTCTATGCCCTCTCTGGCCTTAACTCGCAGACGGCTTATTTTTTATTTTTACAACAAAGGAGGCAGCTCAAGGGCACAAAAAGACAATAATAAAAAAAGCCCGCTAATCGCTGCCCCATAAAAGAATCAGACGAGGTGGCCAAAAGCAAGGTCAAATTCGGGAGGAGAGGTTCTGATACCCTCCTTGAAAAAGTTCAAGTCGTAGGCAGGAGGAAATACAGATGAAGGATGATTGTTCCAGAGTTTACCAGCGTGAGGGATGAAAGAGTGAAGATGCTGGTTAACTCTTGCATAAGGGGTCTGGACAGTATAGGGATGAGCATGAGTAGAAAGTCGTGTGCAGCGGGGCCGCGGGAGGGGGGGAGGCATGCAGTTAGCAAGTTCAGAAGAGCAGTCAGCGTGGAAATATCGATAGAAGATAGAAAGAGAGGCAACATCGCGGCGGAATTTAAGAGGTAGAAGACTATCAGTAGGAGGAGGAGAGCTAGTGAGACGAAGAGAGCCTTAGCCTCCACTCTGTCCAGAAGAGCTATGTGAGTGGAGCCCCCCCACACGTGAGATGCATACTCCATACGAGGGCGGACAAGGCCCCTGTATATGGATAGCAACTGCGCGGGGGAGAAGAACTGGCGGAGACGATACAGAACGCCCAACCTCGAGGAAGCTGATTTAGCAAGAGAGGAGATATGAAGTTTCCAGCTGAGATTTTGAGTTAATGATAGACCGATGATGTTTAGTGTTGAAGAAGGTGACAGCTGAGTGTTGTCGAAGAATAGGGGATAGGTGTTTGGAAGATTATGTCGAGTTGATAGGTGGAGAAATTGAGTTTTTGAGGCATTGAAGGACACAAGGTTCCTTCTGCCCCAGTCGGAAATGATAGCAAGGTCTGAGGTTGAGCGTTCTGCAGCCTCCAGTCTGGAGTCGTATACTTCCTGTTGTGATGGTCTTCTATTGAAAGAAGTTGAATAATGCAGAGTGGAGTCGTCGGCGTACGAGTGGACAGGACAGTTTGTTATGGAAAGAAGATCATCAATGAACAAGAGAAAGAGAGTGGAGATAGGACAGAACCCTGTGGGACACCACTGTTAATAGGTTTAGGGAAGAACAGTGACCGTCTACCACAGCAGAATAGAACGGTCAGAAAGGAAACTGGAGATAAAGGTACAGAGAGAGGATAGAAACCGTAGGAGGGTAGTTTGAAAGCAAAGATTTGTGCCAGACCCTATCAAAAGCTTTTGATATGTCCAGCGCAATAGCAAAGGTTTCACCGAAACGGCTAAGAGAGGATGACCAAGAGTCAGTTAAGAAGGGGAGATCACCAGTAGAACGCCCTTGCGGAACCCATACTGGCGATCAGATAGAAGGTCAGAAGTGGAAAGGTGCTTTGAATCTTCCGGTTAAGGATTGATTTCAAAGCTTTAGATAGACAAGAAAGTAAAGCTATAGGACGGTAGTTTGAGGGATTGGAGCAGTCACCCTTCTTGAGGCACAGGCTGTATGAAGGCATACTTCAGCAAGAAGGAAAGGTAGATGTTGACAGGCAGAGGCGAAAGAGTTTGACCAGCAGGCAGGTGACAGCACGAGGCACAGTTTTTAAGGACAATTGGACGCACTCCATCAGGTCCATAAGCCTTCTGATGATTCAGGCCAGAGAGAGCATAAAACATCATTTTGAAGAATTTTTATAACAGGCATAAAGGAGTCAGATGGGGATGTGTAGGAGAATATGCCCAGAATCGTCAGAGTGGGTTTTAGAAAAGTCTGAGAGCAGAGTTCAGCCTTAGAGATAGATGAGACAACATGTTGCCGTCAGGACTGAGTGGAGGAAAAGATGAAGAAGTGAAGTTGGTGGAGATGTTTTTAGCTAGATGCCAGAAGTCACAGGAAGAGTTAGAAAAGCAAAGGTTTGACATTTTCTATTAATGAAAGAATTTTTGGTTAGTCGGAGGCGATTGGCTTTGTTCGGGCAGAAATGTAAAGTTCATAATTAGCATTAGTTTGAAGGCTCTGGTACCTTTGTGAGCTACCTCTCTCTCATTGACAGCACGAGAACAAGCGTGATTAAACCAAGGCTTTTTAGCGTGAGGAGTAGAAGAACGAGGAATGTATGCCTCCATTCAGAGACAATCACCTCTGTGATGCGCTGAGCACACACAGAGGAGTCTCTATCCTGGAAGCAATAATCATTCACGAAATCGAAGAAAGTACATCCTCAGGTCGTCCCACCAGGCAAACCGTCTGAAGCATCCAACCTCATCGGTGTTCAGAGGGTGTACAGGGCGATAGGACAGGATGCAGAAATAAGGTGTGATCGTAGGAGGCAACGGAGAACAGTTTGACAGAATAAGTAGAAGGGTTTGAGGGTAAGGAAGAGGTCTGCTGATGATATATATATATATATATATATATATATATATATATATATATATATATTATATATATATATATATATATATATATATATATATATATATATATATATATATATATATATATATATATATATATATATATATATATATATATATATATATATATATATTGCTATCATATATTTTCCGGTACACTGGTTGAGAGTGCTGCCTTCCTAAACCTTCACCTTCCTAGTGGTTAGATTAGTGCAGTCCAGCCTTTCACTAGCATAGTTATAGCACCTCCAGCCTCTGCAGCACAGGACACCTTCTGAATCTCTAGCGCAGAGCATGGGAGTGCCACCTTTCTATATCTTCACTTTCCTACAGGGTCAGATTAGTGCAGTCCAACATTTCAGTAGCATAGTTAAAACACCCCCAACCCTCTCTGCAGCAAATGACACCTTCTGATTCCTTACCATAGAGCATGGGTGTGCCACCTTTCTACATCTTCACCTTCCTTCAGGGTCAGATTAGTGCAGGCCAGCCTTTCACTAGCATAGTTATAACACCTACAAGCCTCTCTGCAGCACATGGTACCTCATTTTCTAACACTGAGCCAGAGAGTGCCAAATTTCTACGCATTCACCCTCCTACAGGGTCAAATTAGTGCAATCCAAACTTTTACTAGCATAGTTCGACCACTTCTAAGCCTCTCTGCAGCACTTGACACCTTCTGATTCCCTAGCACTGAGCCAGAGAGTGAGGCCACCTACACCTTCACCTTCCTACTGGGTCAGATTAGTGTAGTCTAGCCTTTCACTAGCATAGTTATTTCACCTTCAAGCCACTCTGCAGCACATGACACCTTTTATTCCTTACCACTGAATTAGAAAGTGCCTTCTTCCTACAGTTACACCTTGCTGCAGGGTCAGAATAGTACAGTCCAGCCTTTCACTAGCATAGTTATAACACCTTCAAGCCTCTCTGCTGCACATGACACCTTCTGACTCCCTAGCACTGAGCCAGAGAGTGCCACCTTCCTACACCTTCACATTCCTAGAGGGTCAGATTAGTGCTGTCCAGTTTTTTACTAGCATTGTTATAACACCTCAAAGTCTCTCTGTAGTACATAACACCTTCTGATTCCCTAGCACTGAGCTTGAGAGTGCCACATTCCTACACCTTCACTTCCCTACATGGACAGATTAGTGCAGTCCAGTCTTTCACTACCATAGTTCTAACACCTCCAAGCCTCTCTGCAGCACATGCAACCTGATTCCCCAGCACTGGGCCAGAGAGTGCCACCTTTCTACGCATTCACCGTCTTACATGGTCAAATTAGTGCAGTCTAGCCTTTCACTAGCATAGTTAGAACACCTTCAAACCACTCTGCAGCACATGACACATTTTAATTCCTTAGCACTGAGATAGAAAGTGCCTCCTTCCTACACCTTCACCTTCCTACAGGGTCAGATTAGTGCAGTCCAGCCTGTCACTAACATAGTTATAACACCTCCAAGCCTCTCTGCAGCACATGACACCTGTTTCTCTAGCACTGAGCCTGAGAGTGCCACCTTCCTACACCTTCACCTTCTTTCAGGGACAGATTAGTGCAGTTCAGCCTTTCACTAGCATAGTTAAAACACCTTCAAGCCACTCTGCAGCACATGACACCTTCTTATTCATTGGCACTTAACTAAAAAGTGCCACATTCCTACAGCTGCATCTTCCAACAGGGACAGATTAGTGCAGTCCAGCCTTGCAATAGCATATTTATAACACCTTCAAGCTTTTCTGCAACACATGACACCTTCTGATGCCCTAGAACAGAGCTTGAAAGTGCTACCTTCCTACACCTTCACCTTCCTACAGTGTCAGATTAGTCCAGTCCAGCCTTTCACTACCATAGTTATAGGCGTTCAGGAGGACGCGAGTTCAATAACCGCCCGGTGCCACCAAACTGGGATTTTTCAGCCGCCGCCGAATGGCTTAAAACTACCCACATGCTGTCCAGAAGACCACCTATCAACCCGGACTCTAGATTCTAGGATTAAAGATGAGCTCCGGGAGGGCAGCATGAGACAATGCAAGATGGCGCCACTATAAACACTCGCCTGCGCCAGAATGGGCTGGGCCGACCATCAGGACCCACCGGGAAGAAGCCTTGGCCCGACCATCAGGCCCCACCGGGAAAAAGCCTACCGGTGCCATAGGCCGCGATGTAAAAAAAAAAAAAAAAAAAACCACCGTGCCTCTCTGCAGCACATGACACCCTCTGATTCCCTAGCACTGAGTCAGAGAGTGCCACCTTCATACTACATCAGAATAGTTCAGTACAGCTTTTCATTAGCATAGTTATAACACCTTGAATCCTCTCTTCAGCACATGACACCTTTAGATTCCCTAGCCCTGTGCCAGAGAGTGCCAACCTCCTACACTTTCACTTTCCTACATCGTCAGATTAGTGCAGTCCAGCCGTTCACTAGCATAGTTATAACACCTCCAAGCCTCTCTGCAGCACATGGTACCTTCTGATTCCTTAACGCAGAGCTTGAGAGTGCCGCCTTCCTACACTTTCATCCTCCTACAGGGTCAGATTAACACTTTCATCCTCCTACAGGGTCAGATTAGTGCAGTCCAGCCTTTCACTAGCATAGTTATAACACCTCCAAGCCTCTCTGCAGCACATGGTACCTTCTGATTCCTTAACTCAGAGTTGGAGAGTGCCACACTTTCATCCTCCTACAGGGTGAAATTAGTGCAGTCCAACCTTTCACTAGCATAGTTATAACACCTTCAAGCCTCTCTGCAGCACATGGTACCTTCTGATTCCTTAACGCAGAGCTTGAGAGTGCCACCTTCCTACGCATTCACCCTTCTACAGGGTGAAATTAGTGCAGTCCAACCTTTCACTAGCATAGTTATAACACCTTCAAGCCTCTCTGCAGCACATGACACCTTCTGATTCCTTAGCACTGAGCCAGAGAGTGCCACCTTCCTACACCTTCACCTTCCTACAGCGTCAGATTAGTGTAGTCCAGCCTTTAACTAGCATGGTTATAACACCTCCCAGCATCTCTGCAGCACATGACACCTGGGGCGGTATCAATAAATACTGCTAGCAGTACTTCTAGTAGTGCTGCTAGAAGCTGTTTTCCTTTTAGCAGTAGCTTTTAACTTTACTGTCCTTTTCTGTCCAAATTACTTTGCCAATAATAATTATTTACGCCGAAAAGCCCCTCCCCAATTCTGGCTAAGCTCCGACCCCCCTTCACCTGATTGGCTGTTCATGACGTTATGCGTTGTATCAAAGACACGTACCAAATATACATAATTAAGATAATCTGACAAGTTTTATGATTAAAAAAATATTCGTAATTTAATTGAATGGCGGCACTCTAACAATCAATGGCATCACCTAAGAAACAAAGTACAATAATAAGTAAGCCAGTTTTGAAGGGATAACAGGCGTTCTTTCAAAACAAGCAATGTAATTGAAGGCGATTATAGTTGGCTACCTATAGTAATACACACTTTCGTCATTATTTTACATAGCTCATTCATAGGCATACTAAATATAACCACATAAAATATCTACAGTAGCTTCATACAGGTAGGAATCATTGTATTAAGGAATAAGTTTTGTATCCTTGACTTGGAGGGACGGGTGTGTACGCTCGCGGAACAGCGGGTGACGGTGAACGCGGCAGACGACGCACCCGTCCCTCCAAGCCACAGATACGAAAGTTATTACTTACTCCTACCTGTATGAAGTTACTGTAGAAGATATGTTTTATGTGATTATATTTAGTGTGCCTATGTGCATGAGCTATGTAGGAAATAATGACGGAAAGTGTGCATTACTTAATAGGTATACTATAATCGCCTTTAATGCTACATTGCTTGTTTTTAATTGGCGCCTCCCCCCTGGAACAGCTGTTTGTACGTATTTTTATTGGTACAACATTTCAGACACGATCATTAGTGCGCGGGGGCGACCAGTCAGCTGTTATTATCGTTATTATATTGAATGAGACATCCGAAGTAGTTAGCTTTTAAGTCGTTACAGAGGGTGCCACCTTCCAACACATTCATCTTCCTACAAGGTCAGATGGGTGCAGCCCAGCCTTTCACTAGCATAGTTATAACACCTCCAAGCCTCCCTGCAGCACATGACACCTTCTGATTCCCTAGCACTGAGCCAGAGAGTGCCACCTTCCTACACGTTCATCTTTCTACAACATCAGAATAGTGCAGTCCAGCCTTTCACTAGCATAGTTATAACACCTCCAAGCCGCTCTGAAGCACATAACCCCTAATTCCCTTGAACTGAGCCAGAGAGTGCCACCTTCCTACACGTTCACCTTCCTACAGCGACAGATTAGTGCAGTCCAGCCTTTCACTAGCATAACTATAACACCTCCACGCCTCTCTGAAGCACATTACACCTTCTGATTCCGTAGCACTGATCCAAAGAGTGCCACCTTCCTACACCTCCATCTTCCTTCACGGTCAGATTAGTTTAGTCCAGCCTTTCACTAGCATATTTACAACACCTCCACGCCTCTCTGCAGCACATGTCAACTAATTCCCTAGCACTGATGTTGAGAGTGCCACCTTTCTACACCTTCACCTTCCTCCAGCGTCAGACTAGTGCAGTGCAGCCTTTCACTAACTAACTAACTTTCACTAACCATGAACTTTACATTTCAGCATTTCTTCGACTTACCAAAACCACTTTTATCAATAGAAATGTCAACACCTTGCTTTCTCTAATTCACCCCTTGACTTCTGGTACCTAGCAACAATATCACCAATTTCACTTCTTCCTCTTTCTCTCCTCTCCTTAATCCTGACTGGAGCACTGCCCTCTTATCTATCACTAAGGCTGAACTCTTTGCTCACACATTCTGTAAGAACTCCACCCTGGACGATTCTTGGCATATTCCTCCTACTCATATCCCCTCTGACTCCTTTATACCTATTATTAAGATTTTTCATAATGATGTTTTCTATGCCCTCTCTGGCCTTAACTCTCAGCAGTCAGTATGGAGGAGCAGGTGAAAGCACCTTGATATTGAGGAACAGGTGAAAGCATATCGATATTGAGAAGCAAGTGAAAGCATATCGATATTGAGGAGCAAGTGAAAGCATATCGATATTGAGGAGCAAGTGAAAGCATATCGATATTGAGGAGCAAGTGAAAGCATATCGATATTGAGGAGCAGGTGAAAGCATATCGATATTGAGGAGCAAGTGAAAGCATATCGATACTGGAGAGCAGATGAAAGCACCTTGATATTGAGAAGCAGATGAAAGCACCTTGATATTGAGGAGCAGGTGAAAGCACATCGATATTGTGGAGCAGATGAAAGCACCTTGATATTGAGAACCAGAAGAAAGCACCTTGATATTGAGGAGCACGTGAAAGCACATCGATATTAAGGAGCAGGTGAAAGCACCTCGATATTGGGGAGAAAGTGAAAGCACTTTGATATTGAGGAGCAAATGATAGCACATCGATATTGAGGAGCAGATGAAAGCACCTCGATATTGAGGAGCAGATGAAAGCACCTCGATATTGAGGAGCAGGTGAAAGCACATCGATATTGAGGAGCAGGTGAAAGCACATCGATATTGAGGAGCAGGTGAAAGCACATCTATATTGAGGTACAGGTGAAAGCTCGTTGATATTGAGGTCAGATGAAAGCACATTATTATTGAGAAGGAGATAAAAGCACCTTGATATTGAGGAACACATGATAGTACCTCGATACTGAGGGGCAGATGAAAGCACTTCGATATTGAGGAACATATGAAAGCACCTCGGTATTGAGGAGCAGATGAAAGCACATCGATATTGAGGAGCAGATGATAGCAACTCGATATTGATGAGCAGATGAAAGCACCTCCATACTGAAGAGCAGATGAAAGCTCCTCGATAATGAGGAACAGATGAAAGCACCTCGATATTGAGGAGCAGATGATAGCACATCCATATTGAGGAGCAAATGAAAGAACCTTGATATTGAGTAGCAGAAGAAAGCACCTTGATATTGAGGAGCAGATGAAAGCACCTTGATATTGAAGAGCAGAAGAAAGCACCTCGATATTGAGGAGTAGATGAAAGCACATCGATATTGAGGTCAGATGAATGAACCTTGATATTGAGGAGCAGAAGAAAGCACCTTGATATTGAGGAGCACATGAAAGCTCCTCGATAATGAGGAGTAGATGAAAGCACCTCGATATTGAAGAGCAGATGAAAGCACATCCATATTGAGGAGCAGATGAAGCACCTTGATATTTAGTAGCAGAAGAAAGCACCTTGATATTGAGGAGCAGATAAAAGCACGTCGATATTGAGGAGCAGATGAAAGCACATCGATATTGATGAGCAGGTGAAAGCATCTCGATATTGAGGAGCAGATGAAAGCACCTTGATATTGAGAAGCAAATGAAAGCACTTCGATATTGAGAAGCAGGTGAAACCACATCGATATTGAAGAGCAGATGAAAGCACCTTGATATCGAGAAGCAGAATAAAGCACCTCGATATTAAGGAGCAGATGAAAGCACCTTGAAATTGAGTAGCAGATGAAAGCACCTTGATAAAGAGGAGCAGGTGAAAGCACCTCGATATTGATGAGCAGAGGAAAGCACCTCGATATTGAGGAGCAGATGAAAGAAACTCGATTTTGAGGAACAGATGAAAGCATCTCGATATTGAGGAGCAGATGAAAGCACCTCGATATTGAGGAGCAGATGAAAGAACCTTGATATTGAGGAGCAGATGAAAGAACCTTGATATTGAGAAGCAGATGAAAAAACCTTGATATTGAGTAGCAGATGAAAGCACCTATTGAGGATCAGATGAAAGCACCTCGATATTGAGGAGCAGATGAAAGAACCTCGATATTGAGGAGCAGATGAAAGAACCTTGATATTGAGGAGCAGATGAAAGAACCTTAATATTGAGAAGCAGATGAAAAAACCTCGATATTGAGGAGCAGACGATAGCACCTCGATATTGAGGAGCAGATGAAAGAACCTCGATATTGAGGAGCAGATGAAAGCACATCAATATTGAGGAACAGATGAAAGAACCTTGATATTGAGGAACAGATGAAAGAACCTTGATATTGAGGAGCAGATGAAAGAACCTTGATATTGAGGAGCAGATGAAAGAACCTTGATATTGAGGAGCAGATGAAAGCACATCGATATTGAGGAGCAGATGAAAGAACCTTGATATTGAGGAGCAAATGATAGCACCTCGATATTGAGGAGCAGATGAAAGAACCTTGATATTGAGGAGCAGATGAAAGAACCTTGATATTGAGGAGCAGATGAAAGAACCTCGATATTGAGGAGCAGATGACAGCAATTCGATATTGAGCAGCAGACGAAAGCACCTTGATATTGAGGAGCAGATAATAGGACCTCTATATTGAGTAGCAGATGAGAGCACCTCGATATTGAGGAGCAGATGAAAGCACCTTGATATTGAGGAACAGATGAAAGCACATCAGTATTGACGAGCCGATGAAAGCACATCGGTATTTAGGAGCAGATGAAAGCAACTTGATATTGAGAAGCAGATGAAAACACCTCGATATTGAGAAGCAGGTGAAAGCACTTCGATATTGAGAAGCAAATGAAAGCACCTTGATATTGAGGAGCAGATGAAAGCACCTTGATATTGAGGAGCAGATGAAAGCATCGATATTGAGGACTGATATTGAGGAGCAGGTGAAGCACATCGATATTGGGGAGCAGATGAAAGCACCTCGATATTGAGGAGCAGATGAAAGCACATCGATATTGAGGAGCAAATGAAAGCACCTCGATATTGAGGAGCAGATGAAAGCACCTCGATATTGAGGAGCAGATGAAAGCACCTCGATATTGAGGAGCAGATGAAAGCACCTTGATATTGAGGAGCAGATGAAAGCACCTCGATATTGAGGAGCAGATGAAAGCACCTTGATATTGAGGAGCAAATGATAGCACCTCGATATTGAGGAGCAGATGAAAGAACCTTGATATTGAGGAGCAGATGAAAGAACCTCGATATTGAGGAGCAGATGAAAGCACCTCGATATTGAGGAGCAGATGAAAGCACCTCGATATTGAGGAGCAGATGAAAGCACCTCGATATTGAGGAGCAGATGAAAGCACATAGTTATTGAGGAGCAGATGAAAGAACCTTGATATTGAGGAGCAGATGAAAGCACATTGATATTAAGGAGCAGATGAAATAAACTCGATATTGAGAAGCATATGAAAGCACCTTGATACTGAGGAGCAGATGAAAAGAATTCAATATTGAGGAGCAGGTGAAACCAGCTCGATATTAAGGAGCAGGTGAAAGAACATTGATATTGAGGAGCAGATGAAAGCACTTCGATATTGAGGAGCAGATGAAAGCACATCGATATTGAGGAGCAGATGAAAGCACTTCGATATTGAGGAGCAGATGAAAGCACCTCGATATTGAGGAGCAGATGAAAGCACCTCGATATTGAGGAGCAGATGAAAGCACCTCGATATTGAGGAGCAGATGAAAGCACCTCGATCTTGAGGAGCAGATGAAAGATATTATCGATATTGAGGAGCAGATGAAAGCACATCGATATTGAGGAGCAGATGAAAGCACCTCGATATTGAGGAGCAGGTGAAAGCACATCGATATTGGGGAGCAGATGAAAGCACCTTGATATTGAGGAACAGATGAAAGCACTTCGATATTGAGCACCAGACGAAAGCACCTCGTTATTGAGGAGCACATAATAGGACCTCTATATTGAGTAGCAGATTAAAGCACCTCAATATTGAAGAGCAGATGAAAGCACCTCGATATTGAGGAGCAGATGAAAGCACCTCGATTTTGAGGAGCAGATGAAAGCACCTCGATATTGAAGAGCAAATGAAAGCACCTTGATATTGAGGAGCAGATGAAAGCACCTCGATATTGAGGAGCAGATGAAAGCACCTCGATATTGAGGAGCAGATGAAAGAACCTTGATATTGAGGAGCAGATGAAAGAACCTCGATATTGAGGAGCAGATGAAAGAACCTTGATATTGAGGAGCAAATGATAGCACCTCGATATTGAGGAGCAGATGAAAGCACCTTGATATTGAGGAGCAAATGATAGCACCTCGATATTGAGGAGCAGATGAAAGAACCTTGATATTGAGGAGCAGATGAAAGAACCTCGATATTGAGGAGCAGATGAAAGCACCTCGATATTGAGGAGCAGATGAAAGAACCTTGATATTGAGGAGCAGATGAAAGCACCTCGATATTGAGGAGCAGATGAAAGCACATCGATATTGAGGAGCAGATGAAAGAACCTTGATATTGAGGAGCAGATGAAAGCACCTCGATATTGAGGAGCAGATGAAAGAACCTTGATATTGAGGAGCAGATGAAAGCACATCGATATTGAAGAGCAGATGAAAGCACTTCGATATTGAGGAGCAGATGAAAGCACCTCGATATTGAGGAGCAGATGAAAGCACTTCGATATTGAAGAGCAGATGAAAGCACATCGATATTGAGGAGCAGATGAAAGCACATAGATATTGAGGAGCAGATGAAAGCACTTACATATTTAGGAGCAGATGAAAGCACTTCGATATTGAGGAGCAGATGAAAGCACCTCGATATTGAGGAGCAGATGAAAGCACCTTGATATTGAGGAGCAGATGAAAGCACCTCGATATTGAGGAGCAGATGAAAGAACCTTGATATTGAGGAGCAGATGAAAGCACCTCGATATTGAGGAGCAGATGAAAGAACCTTGATATTGAGGAGCAGATGAAAGCACCTTGATATTGAGGAGCAGATGAAAGCACCTCGATATTGAGGAGCAGATGAAAGAACCTTGATATTGAGGAGCAGATGAAAGCACATCGATATTGAGGAGCAGTTGAAAGCTCCTTGATATTGAGGAAGAGAATAAAGCACATCGATATTGAGGAGCAGATGAAAGCACTTCGATATTGAGGAGCAGATGAAAGCACATCGATATTGAGGAGCAGATGAAAGCACTTCGATATTGAGGAGCAGATGAAAGCACTTCGATATTGAGGAGCAGATGAAAGCACATCGATATTGAGGAGCAGATGAAAGCACTTCGATATTGAGGAGCAGATGAAAACCTTGATACTGAGCAGCAGATGAATGCACCTAGATATTGAGGAGCAGATGAAAGCACCTCGATATTGAGGAGCAGATGAAAGCACCTCGATATTGAGGAGCAGATGAAAGCACCTTGATATTGAGGAGCAGATGAAAGCACCTCGATATTGAGGAGCAGATGAAAGCACCTTGATATTGAGGAGCAGATGAAAGCACCTCGATATTGAGGAGCAGATGAAAGCACCTTGATATTGAGGAGCAGATGAAAGCACCTCGATATTGAGGAGCAGATGAAAGCACTTCGATATTGAGGAGCAGATGAAAGCACTTGATATTGAGGAGGAGATGAAAGCACTCGATATTGAGGAGCAGATGAAAGCACCTCGATATTGAGGAGCAGATGAAAGCACCTCGATATTGAGGAGCAGATGAAAGCACCTTGATATTGAGGAGCAGATGAAAGCACTTCGATATTGAGGAGCAGATGAAAGCACCTCGATATTGAGGAGCAGATGAAAGCACCTCGATATTGAGGAGCAGATGAAAGCACTTCGATATTGAGGAGCAGGTGAAAGCAGCTTGATATTGAGGAGCAGATGAAAGCACTTCGATATTGAGGAGCAGATGAAAGCACTTCGATATTGAGGAGCAGATGAAAGAACCTTGATATTGAGGAGCAGATGACAGCAATTCGATATTGAGCAGCAGACGAAAGCACCTTGATATTGAGGAGCAGATAATAGGACCTCCATATTGAGTAGCAGATGAAAGCACCTCGATATTGAGGAGCAGATGAAAGAACCTTGATATTGAGGAGCAGATGAAAGCACCTCGATATTGAGGAGCAGATGAAAGCACCTTGATATTGAGGAGCAGATGAAAGCACCTTGATATTGAGGAGCAGATGAAAGCACCTCGATATTGAGGAGCAGATGAAAGCACCTCGATATTGAGGAGCAGATGAAAGCACCTCGATATTGAGGAAGAGAATAAAGCACCTCGATATTGAGGAGCAGATGAAAGCACCTCGATATTGAGGAAGAGAATAAAGCACCTTGATATTGAGGAGCAGATGAAGGCCCATCGATATTGAGGAGCAGATGAAGGCACATCGATATTGAGGAGCAGAGGAAAGCACCTCGATATTGAGGAAGAGAATAAAGCACTTCGATATTGATTAGCAGATGAAAGGACCTCGATATTGAGGAGCAGATGAAAGCACATCGATATTGAGGAGCAGATGATAGCACCTCGATATTGAGGAGCAGATGAAAACACTTCGATATTGAGGAGCAGATGAAAACACTTCGATATTGAGGAGCAAGTGATAGCATATCGATATTGGGGAGCAGGTGAAAGCACCTCGATATTGAGGAGCAGATGAGAGCACCTCGATATTATGGAACAGGTGAAAGCACCTCGATATTGAGGAGCAGATGAAAGCACCTCGATATTGGGGAGCAGATGAAAGTATCTTGATATTGAGAAGCAGATGAAAGCACATGGATATTGAGGAGCAGATGAAAGCACCTCGATATTGAGGAGCAGATGAAAGTATCTTGATATTGAGGAGCAGATGAAAGCACATGGATATTGAGGAGCAGATGAAAGCATCTTGATATTGAGGAGCAGATGAAAGCACATCAATATTAAGGAGCAGATGAAAGCACTTCGATATTGAGGAGCAGATGAAAGCACCTCGATATTGATGAGCAGATGAAAGCACCTTGTTATTGAGGAGCAGATGAATGCACCTCGATATTAAGGAGCATATGAAAGCACCTCGATATTGAGGAATATATGAAAGCACCTCGATATTGAGGAGCAGATGAAAGCACCTTCATATTGAGGAGCAGATGAAAGCACCTCGATATTGAGGAGCAGATGAAAGCACCTCGATATTGAGGAGCAGATGAAAGTACCTTGATATTGAGGAGCAGATGATAGCACCTTGATATTGAGGAGCAGATGAAAGCTCTTTGATATTGAGGAGCAGATGACAGCACCTCGATATTGAGGAGCAGATGATAGCACCGCGATATGGAGGAGCAGATGATAGCACCTTGATAATGATAAGCAGATGAATATCGAAGTACTTTCATCTGATCCGCAATATCAAGGTGCTTTCATCTGCTCCTCAATATCGATGTACTTTCACCTGCTTCTTAATATCGAGGTGTTTTCATCTGCAACTCAATAACAAGGTCCATCTGCTCCTCAATATCGAGGTGTTTACATCGTCCTCAATACCACAGAGCCATGGACCTGAAGGTCTCTTCCTCTCATACAAATACATAATAGATGAGGGGTGGTGTGTTGGTTGTGGAGGTGGTGGTGGTAGCGATAAGGGGTTGGGTGGTGGTGGTGGTGGTATTAGAGGTGGTGGTGGTAGCGATGAGGGGTGGGGCGGTGGTGGTGGAGGTTGTGGTGGTAGCGATGAGGGTTGGGGTGGTGATGGTGGTGGTAGTAGAGGTGGTGGTGGTAGCGATGAGGGGTGGGGTGGTGGTGGTGGTGGTAGCGATGAGGGGTGGGGTGGTGGTGGTGGTGGTTGTAGAGGTGGTGGTGGTAGCGATGAGGGGTGGGGTGGTTGTGGTGGTGGTTGTGATGAGGGGTGGGGTGGTGGTGGTGGTGGTGGTGGTGGTCCATGATTAGGGGTGGGGTGGTGGTGGTGGTGGTAGTAGAGGTAGTGGTGGTGGTAGAGATGAGGGGTGGGATGGTGGTGGTGGAGGTGGTGGTGGTAGTGGTGGTGGTAGCGATGAGGGGTGGGGTGGTGTTGGTGTTGGTGGTTGTAGTGGTGGTGGTGGTAGCGATGAGGGGTGGGGTGGTGGTGGTGGAGGTGCTGGTGGTAGCGATGAGGGTGGGATGGTGGTGGTGGTGGTTGTAGAGGTGGTGGTGGTAGCGATGAGGGGTGGGGTGGTGGTAGGGATTAGGGGTGGGGTGGTGGTGGTGGTGGTTGTGGTAGCGATGAGTGGTGGGGTGGTGGTGGAGGTGGTGATGGTATCTATGAGGGGTGGGGTGCTGGTGGAGGTGGTGGTGGTAGCGCTTCGGGGGGGGGTGGTGGTGGTGGAGGTGGTGGTGGCAGCGATGAGGGGTGGGGTGGTGGAAATGGTTGTGGTATTAGAGATGGTGGTGCTAGCGATGAGGGGTGGTGTGGTGGTGGTGGACGTGGTGGTGGTAGCGAGGATTGGTGGGTGGTGGTGGGTGATAGTGATGAGTTATGGGGTGGTAGTAGAGGTGGTGGTGGTAGCGATATGGGTGGGGTGGTGGTGGTGGTGGTGGTGGTGGTGGTGGTGGTAGCGATGTGGGGTGGGGTGGTGGTGATGGATTTGGTTGTGGTAGCGATGAGGGGTTGGGTGGTGGTGGTGGTGGTGGTGGTGGTAGCGATGAAGGGTGTGGTGTTGGTGGTGGTGGTAGTAGAGGTGGTGGTGGTAGCGATGAGGGGTGGGGTGGTGGTGGTGGAGGTGGTGGTGGTAGTGGTGGAGGTGGTGGTAGCGATGATGGGTATGTTGGTGGTGGTGGTAGTGGTGGTGGTGGAGAGATGGGGAGGGGTGGGGTGGTGGTGGAGGTGGAGATTGTGGTGGTAGCGATGATGGGTGGGATGGTGGTGGTGGAGGTGGTAAGTGATAGCGATGAGGGGTGGGGTGGTGGGTGGTGGGGGTGGGGTGGTGGTGGTGGAAGTGACGGTGGTGGTGGTTGTAGCGATGAGGGGTGGGGTGGTGGTGGTGGAGGTGGGTTGTGGTGGTGGCGATGATGGGTGGGATGGTGGTGCTGCTGGAGGTTGTGGTGAGAGCGATGAGGGGTGGGCAGGTGGTGGTTGGTGGTGGTAGCGATGAGGGGTGTGGTGGTTGTAGTAGGTGGTGGTGGTAGCGATGAGGGGTGGGGTGGTAGTGGTGGAGGTGGTGGTGTTAACGATGAGGGGTATGGTGGTGGTGGTGGAGGAGGTGGTGGTGGTGGGTATGTGGGGTGGGGTGGTGGTTGTGGAGGTGGAGGTGGTGGTGGTAGTGGTAGATGAGGGGTGGGGTAGTGGTTGTGGAGGTGGGAGGTGGTGGTGGTAGCGATGAGGGGTGGGGTGGTGGTGGTAGAGGTGGTGGTGGGTAGCAATGAGGGGTGGGGTGGTGGTGGTGGTAGAGGTGGTGGTGGTGGCGCTGAGGGGTGGGGTGTTGGTGCTGGTGGTTGTGAGGTGGTGGTGGTGGTGGTGGTGGTGGAGGTAGTGGTGGTGGTGGTGGCTGTAGCGATGAGGGTGGGGTGTTGTTGGTGGTGGTAGTAGAAATTGGTGGTGGATGATGGTGGGTTGGTGGTGGTGATAGCGATGAGGGGGTGGGGTGGTGTTGGTGGTGGTCAAGGTGGTGGTGGTTGCGATGAGAGGGTGGGGTGGTGGTGGTGGTGGTAGTAGAGGTGGTTGTTGTAGCGATGAGGGGTGGGGTGGGGTGGTGGTGGTTGAGTGTTGGTGGTAACGATAATGGGTGGAGTGGTGGTGGTGGGAAGTGGTGGGTGGTGGTGGTAGCGATGAGGGGGTGGGGTGGTGGTGGTGGTGGTGGTAGTAGAGGTGGTTGTTGTAGCGATGAGGGGTGGGGTGGTGGGGTGGTTGAAGGTGGAGTGGTGGTGGTGGTGGTGGTGCTGACGATGATGGGTGGAGTGGTGGTGGTGGTAGTGGTGGTGGTGGTATGATGAGGTGGGGTGGTGGTGGTAGGTAAGGAGGGTGGTGGGGTGGTGGTGGGTGAGTGTGGTGGTAGCGATGAGGGTGGGGTGGTGGTGGGTGGTGAGGTGTTGGTGGTAACGATGATGGTGGTGGTGGAGGTGGTGAGATAGTGATGGAGGGGTGGGGTGGGTGGTGGTGGTAGGAGGTGGTGGTAGTAGCGATGAGGGTGTGGGGTGTGTGTGTGTGTGTGTGTGTGTGTGTGTGTGTGTGTGTGTGTGTGTGTGTGTGTGTGTGTGTGTGTGTGTGTGTGTGTGTGTGTGTGTGTGTGTGTGTGTGTGTGTGTGTGTGTGTCTGTGTGTATACACACATTGATATATACATATAAATATAATTATAATTCTATAACGAATCTAGCCTGTCAAGCCGAAGCCTGGTGGTGACAGACTGTATATTTATTGGTATTGCACTATTAATATCTTTCTAAAGGTCAGATGAAGTTATAATAGTTATATCTAAAATTACAACAGCATCAACAATAATAATAATAACAACAATAATAATAATAATAATAATAATAATAATAATAATAATAATAATAATAATAATAATAATAATAATAATAACAATAATAAAAATAATATGGGGTGGACAATAGTACTATGCAATTCACTGATTAGATGGTGGTAATAATGTAAATTTGTGTTCATGGTGGTGGTGGAATAAATTATAATTTTAACCGTGATTGTGGTGGTGGTGGATTGCAAATAAGGGGTGTGTTTTGGTACTGACTTGGTTAAATAGAGAGAAATTATTACTATTAAGGAGATTTGGTTATTTCTACTGGCAAAGAATTCCAAACTTGAGGTCCTGGCATAAAATACTATTTCTGAAAAGAACTGTCCTGAACTGTGGAGAGATAAGGTTTATATTGTTCCTGCGCGTATTATGCAATGTATTAATAACTTGAATTAGTAATATAGATGAGAAAAGTATAGGTCCTAGGATAGATGTTGATAGGCTTGAAAGAAGAATATTTAGAATTACAGTAAACAGCTTGAAATCGATTTGTTCAATAATTTTGAATAATTCTAAAGGAACTTGAATCCCAAAATTACTAAGTTTACTTAAAAGAATTTTTATGACATAGCGAATCAAAAGCCTTAGAAAGATCTAAAAAATTCCAACTAAATAATGTTTCTTTTCCAGATATTGGTATACACATTATGGTGGTAAACTGAAATATGGTGGTGGCTCAGTAGAGGTGGTCTAAAACCATGCTGACAATTCGAAAATAAATTATTGGTGGTGGTGGTCAATGAAATGGTGGTACAAGACGAGTGCATATCACTTTTTCAAAGACTTGGTACTGAACACAGGAAGAACTGATATAGGTCTGTAGTTATTGACATCATCTCTATTATCTGACTTAAATAATGGAATAATTTTAGCTTTCTTAAGTTCGGTGGAAAATTTCTTTAATGGTGAGGTTAACTATGGGGTGGTGGTGGTAATGGCAAGGAAATTATGGTGGCAGTTTGTGGTGGTACGACCAAGGGAGAAATTTCATCAAAACCAGATGATGTACCTGGTGGTTAATGTCTGGTAAGAAAGTTTTCAATTTCATCTGTGTAGCTGGTGATAAGTATACCGAGTAATTAGGTGAGTGGTGGTGGTAAATATGTCATATATTCATTACTATATCATGATCTGGTAGGTGGTCAAAAATGGTCATTAAATGTTTCAGAAATGTCAGTACAATGGTGGCTTTAATTCAATAACTGTATGTTGGTAGCATGGTGGTGGTACCAAGAATAGTATTAATGGATCTCCAGTGTGGTGGTGGTGGTGGATTACCTTGGCTATTAAGTAACTGGTGGTGGTTATACTTCTGGTGGTGGTGGCTAATTGGTGGTAAAAGTGACGTTAATTTAGGTGGTGGTCTATATATTCTATAAGGGGTGGTGGTAAACGTTAAAGGCCATTTATGAGCTAGGTGGTGGTGGTCAAGTCGATGGGGTGGTGGTGGTGGTGGTGGTAATACTATTCTGGTAAGAGCTAGAGTAATGTGGTGGACTACGTTCCTGGTGGTTAAAACTAAATTTAATTTTGGTCTGGTGGTCCGGAAAACACTTATCAAAACATGTGGTGGTGGTAAAGGTGGTGGTACTGTAAAATAAGTTGTAGCCCTCATGGTAGCACATATACAATGGTTAATGTGTCACTCCAATTAGTTTGGTGAGAGACTATGGTACTAAATTTTTCAAGGGAGTCCTGATTAAATATTCTTTAGTTACGTAAGTGGGAGAAGGATGACGATATTTATCACATTTAAATACAGAGATTACTGGGTAGTGGTCACTGATATCTGTCTTTAATATATAATTGGCAGTATTACTTTCAATCTGAGATGACCAAACATGATCAATTAACGTGGATGAAGTTGAAGTTACTCGAGTAGGCAAGGTAGTTAGAGGAAATAAAGAATAGCTGTACATTATATTAATTAAATCCTGCACATTGTCATTATTACATTGTAACAAATCTATGTTTAAGTCTCCAAACACAAAAACCTCCTTGTAATTTTATCTTTAATTAGGGATAAGATTTCATTAAGTGAATTGTGAAAATTATTTATACTGCTTTGAGGTGGTCTGTAAATACAAAGAAATAAATAGGTATTAGCATTGCATATTGCTTCGATTCCCAAACATTCCATAAAAGGTTCCAATTTAGAAAATTCATTGATCACAGAAGATTTGTACTTACTAGAGATATAAATGGCCACTCCCCCACCAAACCTGTTTCTGTTATTAGTGAACATTTCATATTCCGGTAGTCTGTACAGTGGAGAAATATCTACATCTAAGCGGGTTTCTGTTAATCCTATGACATCAAATTTAGTTTGGCACGAAAGGACAGTGTCTACAAAGTATTGGAAATTCGATGAGATGGATCTAATATTCAGTGTTAATAAATATAATTCACTATTATTAGTAGAAAAAGGAAAGCTATCCAGATAAATATATTCATATTTAGAAAAAAATAAATTTCTTGCTCTTAAATAAAACTGAGTTACATCAAGATCGTTATTATAATTTCTATCTTCTACACTAAGTGGATGGAAAGCATGTAGGTCTTGATTTTGTGTATTATTGACATTAAAACAATGCAACAAATCTTCATTGTTAATAGAGGCAAAAGGGAAAATATAATCTATTGGTGGAGGCATATTATCTGTGTGTGTGTGTGTGTGTGTGTGTGTGTGTGTGTGTGTGTGTGTGTGTGTGTGTGTGTGTGTGTGTGTGTGTGTGTGTGTGTGTGTGTGTGTGTGTGTGTGTGTGCCCTTTAAAATAACCGAGAGTGACATTAACCCTGCGAGCCTTGAATGACTGATTTTAAGCGCATTCTTTACCCGAGGCTTCGGCGACACAGAGTAAACACCCTGAGTTTGTTGAGGCAGGGACCGTGAGGAGGGTCTTCAGGAGGGACCCGACATGTCACCTCCCGTCCTTACCCTCCCACATCTGAGCCTCACGGTGACGCTTGTTATGTGACCACTCCTCCTGGTCACGTAACACTCGTCCTTCTCAGATTGCACGCCCGAAAGGACACACTGTCAGGACTCCATGTTCGTCTCGGCCCGACAGAATCTTGAGGAGAATGGCCGGCAATCATTTATATGAGACAGTCTGATGAGAGTTTGAAAATTGCCGCGTCCAGGAGTCAGCGGGGCTCAAAGGTCAATCATCGCGTGGCTGAGGGGCGCGACGGAACACTCAGGAACCCAAGGAGACGCGGGGATATTGATGAGTGGAAACCGGTAAAGTGACTCCCTTGATGAGCCGCCAACTCACGGCTCGTGGGAAGGGTGATAACGAGGGTGGGGGGTGGGGGACGCAGCTCGTCGTCGGCAGCTCATCCCGTGAACCGCGGCTACTCTTGACAGTCGTAGTTCATTATCAGTCCATGTGGCGAAGGGTGATGTACAGCTTCTTTTTTTGGGTCACCCGAGTTTGAATGTCTTCATTTTTGTGCAAGATGTGTTAAATATCAGCGATACAACTTGAAATATATAGTATTTAGTTCTGACACCTATTTTCTTTGCAAATGCAGAATGTTAAAGGTATTTCCTTTTTTTATATTTCCGGTTACCTTTACAGAAATACATTCAGCGGCTGTGCTCTATTTCATCCCCACTTTTTTTTACGGAAAAATAAATAGTTCAAAGTCTCCCGCCTCAAAAAAAAAAAAAAAAATCAAAAAGGAATAAAAAAAAGCCCTCAGAGACTTGAATAGGTGATGGGGAGGAGCTTTTTAGTAAGCAGCTACTGTGCAAATGCTTCTCAATATATCACTGCATTGGTGTTTTTATGACAAAGGAGGCAGGCCAGGCCAATCACAATGGAAATATAAATTGAGGAACGGTGTTCATTCAAAATGAGTAGAGAAAATGCCCAAAATGTCCATAATGGTTAGAAGGGTGTCGAGATGCTTTCTCTCGAACAAATTTTAGTCACAATCACCAGGAAATATAGACGGAGAAAGGCTGTTCCTGAGTTTACCAGTGAAAGAGATAAAGAGTGAAGATACTGTCAAATTTCTTGCAGAGGAGCTCGGCCAATCAATGGGAGCATACGCCGGGGGCGCGTCGCCTCGCCCACCCTACGACACTAAGTCCGGTGGTCCTTCCGGGCGAGTTTCCAAACAGGCCCCTTTCACATCCTAAGTACCTCCCGGCAGGAGCTATCGACTTACTCAAGCCACGAATTCTGTGGGCGTCCCCTTGGCCTCCTCCACTCAGGATTGTCATTTACAGAAACAACCCGATGAGCATGGTCGGCTTCTGGGTAACGTGCCACATGCCCGTAAGAGGGAGTTGGACTAGAGGAATGCGCTAAGATGGACAGCATGGCGACAGGTGTGGTGGTTGCGCGCATTTAACTTAGTCCTTAGCTCAGTTAGCATGGAAATAGTGATAAAAGAAATCAAGGGAAGAAACTGGACAAGGCATCGTCCATAACTGGTAACTGGGAGGGGGAAACAATTGATCGACAATACAAAACCACAACGAAGCTCATTAAGTGAGAGATGAGATATGGAGTTCACAACTGGGATTTTGATTTAAGGACAGACCGATAAATTTTAATGTAGAAGAGGACAGTTGTGTATTGTCGAAGAAGAGGCGATAGATGTACGCAGAGAAACCCCGTCCTGCTCTTGATAACTACTTACTGCGACATT
This sequence comes from Eriocheir sinensis, assembly GCF_024679095.1. Taxonomy (NCBI): domain Eukaryota; kingdom Metazoa; phylum Arthropoda; class Malacostraca; order Decapoda; family Varunidae; genus Eriocheir; species Eriocheir sinensis. The sequence goes on from NW_026111955.1 coordinate 105,792, forward strand.
GAACTCACGCGTTAGATCGGAGCATATGTTAAGGGAAATAAAATGTTAATAAGGTAATACTGATACCAGAGGATCTTAATCTAGACGTTCACCTTGTTTTAATGGAATACTCCGCTTATTGTTATTGAATGAGATTTTTATAATAGACTTCATTAATGTTTTCTTAGTTCAGACGCGTCAATCTGATTTTTATTTTATTTTATTTTTTGCAAATCTCACACACCAGGTTTAGATCTCCACAAGCACGCGCCGCGAGGAATTACCAAGGATTACTTACGTCCCCCCACACACACTAGGCGGGTCAAGGTCACGGCGGATAACGTTACGGGTGCTGCGGCAAGAAACTGGAGCTATTTATGCCTTGCTGCGGGGCCAGTTTTTATCGGTTGTTTTGAATCTTGGCTGAGCGGGTCACGTGGCCTGATAAATTATAACGCTTCCAGTTTGTGTTGATTCTATACTCATCATTTACTCGTTTGGGTCAAATTACGTCAAAGGAAAAAATAAATGCAGATATACTTCACATGCGAGCCTTCTTGAGTCCGTCGGTGGCTCCTGCTGTGATTTTGGTGGGAAAGGATAGACAGAGATTAACAGACAGACTGAGAGAAAGGACGGCAAACAGACAGACAGACAAATAGATCGACAGACACCCAGAAACAAGCAGACGGGCAGACAGACAAACAGAAAAACAGACAGAGACACATATACACAAATAACCAAACAAGGAAACAAGAAAACAAACACACAATCAAGCATACAAACTTACAAACACACTGACAAACGCAAAGGAAGGCGAGGCAGGCAGTGTTTCCGTGACTAGCCGCGGCTTCATCTTATTAAGGGTTTCTGTTTTCACGACTCCTCCTGTCGAGCTCCACGTGTGCTGAGAGAGGCGTATAAATCAGCTGTCAAATAATACACTGGCAACCATAAACCAACTCAAGGGACCAAGGGCCAGTTTCACAGCTCCCCATGACGGGTTAGTAGGCTCCCAACCCATTACCAGAGCCTTCGAAATTTCCATGTATAGTGTCTGATGTTTATATTTAAGTTCACAAATTTGATGAAACTATACAGGAAAAGTCTTGTGTATTTAGTGTGGCATCGAAGACCTCACCATTTTGGATTGTATGGGATTCTATAGTTTGGTTCGGGCTGTTACGAAGACACTGTGTTGGACTGTGAAATCGGCTCTAAAGGATATAAATAGTGGGCTTAAGGAGGAGCCGAGATTAGTAGAAGGCAGGTTTTGTAAGAGGGTGTTCAATGCAATTTACTGAGACGCAAAGGAAATGACTCTCGGGCTCGGAGGAAATGCCAGTCACTCGTGGGACAATAAGATATCTCTTCGGATGGAGGCAACACATCTCTTTACTTAAGTGGCATTATAGTCAGAGGCAGACAACGCTGAACTTTGCCTGATCTCTTTTTATTGGTCGGGCATTTTTTTGGGGTGAATGAGAAGATTATGATCATTCTGTCGTTTTTTTTTCTTCAGTGTTGCTCTCGGTTTTTCTTCTGTTACCGACCTGATCGAATAATGAGGTGCGATTTACTTCTCAAAAACTAAACCTGAACCTACTTTTAATGTCCGAAAGATAAAGAAAATATGTTGCTGCTTCATTCAGTACTTTGTAAGACGGAGACAAATCCGCGCCTGCCAACAAATCGCCTGCCAACATTTAAAGGAACACCGCTGCCAGTCTGAGCCGTGTGTGTGTGTGTGTGTGTGTGTGTGTGTGTGTGTGTGTATTCCTGACATGCGTTGCTTATAATTATGTGACGGAGATAAAGTTTAATACAGTATCCTAATTATGTAGTTTCTGTCTTTCTTCTTTTCTTCTTTTCTTCTTTTTCTTCTTTATCTCATATTTCTTATAATACTTTATCTTTTTCATCGTTTTCTTCTTTTTCTTCTTCTTTCTCTGGTATTTCTTATAATACTTTTTCTTTTTCTTCTTTTTCTTCTTTTTTTTTCTACTTTCTCTGATATTTCTTATACTACTTTTTCTTTTTCTTCTTTCTCTGATATTTCTTATACTACTTTTGCTTTTTCTTCTTTCTCTTCTTCTTTTTCTTCTTTCTCTGATATTTCTTATACTACTTTTTCTTTTTCTTCTTTCTCTGATATTTCTTATACTACTTTTGCTTTTTTCTTCTTTCTCTGATATTTCTTATACTACTTTTGCTTTTTCTTCTTTCTCTGATATTTCTTATACTACTTTTGCTTTTTCTTCTTTCTCTGATATTTCTTATACTACTTTTGCTTTTTCTTCTTTCTCTGATATTTCTTATACTACTTTTGCTTTTTCTTCTTTCTCTTCTTTTTTTTTCTCTCCTATTTCTTCTTTTTTTCTTTCTTCTTTTTTCTTACTTTTTCTTCTTCTTTTCTTTTTCTTCTTCTTCTTTTTACTTTTCTGAAGCACGCACGTACACACACACACGCACAAACACACACACACACACACACACACACACACACACACACACACACACACACACACACATGGAAAAACAAAACAAAAATGAGATTAGTAGTGCACGTATTCACATCGTTACAAGCTCACCTCCCTTTTCTCTGTCCTTCTCTTCCCTAACCCGCCAGTCGTAAAAACAAAGGACCTGAATGCTCTTGGCACGGAGCCACCTTTAACACGGGCTAATCCATCATCAAACATTTTCCTCCCTGTTTAAATATGCTGCGTGTCCGTGCCCGCTGTTGCCGTGGGGAGCGCGTCAGGAATGCCATGAATTATTCAGTTCGGGTCCTGGGGTATCGGATGCTGTGTGCCATTCAAACTCAAGAGAGCACTTGCCAGATAGTAGTAGTGGTGGCCCCCTCCTCCCTCCCTCCCTTCTCGTGTGTGTGTGTGTGTGTGTGCGCTGAGAGTACACACACACACACACACACACACCGATAAAATTAATGGTGATGATAATGATACTGGTGATGATAGCAACATCACTAATGACAGTGATAACAGTAGTAAATAAATAAAAAATAATAATAATAATAATAAAAATTATAACAATGAAATTTGTAGACCTAACCACAGCAACAACAAAAACAAAAGGAACAGCAAAGAGATAGAGAAGCATCAAAATGTCTCTGCTAACAACAGCCAGCGTCTTTATAACAACGCCTCATGACGGGTGGCCGGCACCGAGCAGGCCATACCTCGCGGGCCCGGGGCGGGCGGGGGGCGGGTGATATGTATGCGTGCCCACTCCTTAAATGAGACCAATGCAGCACTGTACTTCCCAGTACTCTTCTCTCCAGCACCTACTCTCTCTCTATATATATATATATATATATATATATATATATATATATATATATATATATATATATGCATATTGTTCATACCCGAGGTAATCACCCACCCATACTATCGAGCATCAACTGCTCAGGTTTGTTGTTCGAGTTGTCCTTCCGAGGTGATCAGTGCCTACCCCAGCTATCGAGCATCAGGTGCTCAGGTTTGTTGTTCGAGTTGTCCTCTCCGAGGGTAATCACCCACCCGGCTATCGAGCATCAACTGCTCGGGTTTGTTGTTCGAGTTTCCTCTCCGAGGGTGATCACCCACCCCGGCTATCGAGCATCAGGTGCTCGGGTTTGTTGTTCGGAGTTGTCCCTCCGAGGGAATCACCCACCCCGGCTATCGAGCATCAGCTACTCGGGTTTGTTGTTCAGTTGTCCTCTCCGAGGTAATCACCCACCCCGGCTATCGAGCATCAGCTCCTCGGGTTTGTTGTTCGAGTTGTCCTTCCGAGGGTAATCACCACCCCGGCTATCGAGCATCATCTGCTCGGGTTTGTTGGTCGGAGTTGTCCCACTCCGAGGGTAATCACCCACCGGCTATCGAGCATCAGCTACTCGGGTTTGTTGTTCGGAGTTGTCCGTCTCCGAGGTAATCACCCACCCCGGCTATCGAGCATCAGCTACATGGGTTTGTTGTTCGAGTTGTCCTCTCCGAGGGTAATCACCCACCCCGGCTATCGAGCATCAACTGCTCGGGTTTGTTGTTCGAGTTGTCCTCTCCGAGGGTAATCACCCACCCCGGCTATCGAGCATCAGCTGCTCGGGTTTGTTGTTCGGAGTTGTCCTTCCGAGGGTAATCACCCACCCGGCTATCGAGCATCAGCTACTCGGGTTTGTTGTTCGAGTTGTCCTCTCCGAGGGTAATCACCCACCCGGCTATCGAGCATCAGCTGCTCGGGTTTGTTGTTCGAGTTGTCCTTCCGAGGGTAATCACCCACCCCGGCTATCGAGCATCAGCTACTCGGGTTTGTTGTTCGGAGTTGTCCCTCTCCGAGGGTAATCACCCACCCCGGCTATCGAGCATCAGGTGCTCGGGTTTGTTGTTCGGAGTTGTCCCTCTCCGAGGGTAATCACCCACCCCGGCTATCGAGCATCAACTACTCGGGTTTGTTGTTCGGAGTTGTCCCTCTCCGAGGGTAATCACCCACCCCGGCTATCGAGCATCAGCTGCTCGGGTTTGTTGTTCGGAGTTGTCCTTCTCCGAGGGTAATCACCCACCCCGGCTATCGAGCATCAGCTACTCGGGTTTGTTGTTCGGAGTTGTCCCTCTCCGAGGGTAATCACCCACCCCGGCTATCGAGCATCAGGTGCTCGGGTTTGTTGTTCGGAGTTGTCCCTCTCCGAGGGTAATCACCCACCCCGGCTATCGAGCATCAACTACTCGGGTTTGTTGTTCGGAGTTGTCCCTCTCCGAGGGTGATCACCCATCCCGGCTATCGAGCATCAGGTGCTCGGGTTTGTTGTTCGGAGTTGTCCCTCTCCGAGGGTAATCACCCACCCCGGCTATCGAGCATCAACTACTCGGGTTTGTTGTTCGGAGTTGTCCCTCTCCGAGGGTAATCACCCACCCCGGCTATCGAGCATCAGCTACTCGGGTTTGTTGTTCGGAGTTGTCCCTCTCCGAGGGTGATCACCCACCCCGGCTATCGAGCATCAACTACTCGGGTTTGTTGTTCGGAGTTGTCCCTCTCCGAGGGTGATCACCCACCCCGGCTATCGAGCATCAACTACTCGGGTTTGTTGTTCGGAGTTGTCCCTCTCCGAGGGTAATCACCCACCCCGGCTATCGAGCATCAACCACTCGGGTTTGTTGTTCGGAGTTGTCCCTCTCCGAGGGTAATCACCAACCCCGGCTATCGAGCATCAGCTGCTCGGGTTTGTTGTTCGCAGTTGTCCTCCGAGGGTAATCACCCACCCCGGCTATCGAGCATCATCTGCTCGGGTTTGTTGTTCGGAGTTGTCCCTCTCCGAGGGTAATCACCCACCCCGGCTATCGAGCATCAGCTACTCGGGTTTGTTGTTCGGAGTTGTCCCTCTCCGAGGGTAATCACCCACCCCGGCTATCGAGCATCAGCTACTCGGGTTTGTTGTTCGGAGTTGTCCTTCTCCGAGGGTAATCACCCACCCCGGCTATCGAGCATCAGCTACTCGGGTTTGTTGTTCGGGGTTGTCCTTCTCCGAGGGTAATCACCCACCCCGGCTATCGAGCATCACCTGCTCAGGTTTGTTGTTCGGAGTTGTCCCTCTCCGAGGGGAATTGCTTACCCCGGCCATTGAGCTCCACCTGCCCGGGTTTGTTGTTCGGAGTTGTCCCTCTCCGAAGAGAATTGCCCACCACGGCTAACGATTTCCACCTGCCCGGGTTTATTGTTCGGAGTTGTTCCTCCCCGAAGTGAAATGCCCACCACGGCTAATGTGCCTCACATGTCCGGCCGGATGATCTCCGGCAGCTTCGTCGGGGCCCCGGGGGTCGGCGAGGCGCTCTGCCGGGAGCCCTGCAGTTCTGCCATGCTCGCCAGGGAGACCTTGGGCTCGCTAGAGCTACACATCCCCGCCGAAGGGAGGAGGGCGGATGCAAGAACTGACTTCTTAAACCTGCCAGACTGGATTATAAAAATAATCATAAATATCGTGAAAGCACCGTTTGCCGCATTTATCGGCTCTGAGATGGAGGGCCAAAGGGCCTCGAGGACGCGCACAAGCATCCAAAGGAATCCTCGCGACGACTTTCGGCGCAACATCCGTTTCGCCTCTTCTTTCTTACCTTTACCTTTTTTTTCTTCCATATTTTCCTCCACTGATTGATTGATTGATTGATTGATTTTACTTAATAAGAATTAGTTCGCCAATTAACATCTTTCATGCACAATGCATTCACACGGCTTCCGGCAGAAAGCAGCAGTGAGTGTTCTGACGCTCACGAAGACTGCCCGCTAAACTTCCTACCATTTGCATTGGGGCCACCTTCTTTAGTCGTCTGTTTCTTTAGTTTTCTTCTTTAATTCATTCTACACCTCTACATCTGACTATCTCTTTCTCTCTCATACCCACACCCTTTCTAACTCTCTCTCTCTCTCCAGGTATGGGTGGAGGGTATGGGTAGAGGTGGACTCCAGGTGATCAGGGAAGACCCACACATACTTATGGCCTGACATTCGGCTATTGGAACCTTTTTTTTATTATCCTTCCACGCCTTGCTCTCATCTATTCGACTTGCCGTGGACAGATGTTATCGCCTCGAAGTCCCCCTCTCCGTCCATCACCACCGGCAGTCACAGCATCACAATCGCCACCACCATTCACGCCAACCCTGTCCCCGTGTTTACAATGCATAGACGGTTTTGCGTACATTTGCTCGCTTTGTTTCTCTACAGTCGTTATACGCAGAAACGCTATGATCAACACATGCGCAATCCTTCCAAGCAATCTGTATATCATCACATTCACCACACGCGACACGATAATGAACACTGCCCTCTTGTGATCATTCTGGTATGTCATTTATCTCCCCACTTTCCCCCTCTTCAGTCTTCAGCAGCGCCATCATTATGTTTCCACACGCACATCATCAATGATAAATTATCGATCCCTTTCACACGGAGACAGAAACGAGAGACGAATGGCCAGCGAGGAGGATGTGGTGGTTCCGGAGACGAGGGTTTGAGTTCTGCCGCAACCATCTGACAGTTTTCAACCATCGCTGAGTGGCCAAGATTTCCCACAAGCTGTCCAGATGACCGTCAGTTAACTCAGCGGCTTTGGTCGAGAGGTGAGCCTTCCTCATCACACCATCTCCCGTCGCAACTTTACTCATTATACCACCCTCCCTTCCCTCTCTTCCTCACCGTACTATTCTCCTTTTCTTCCCTTCCTCTCCATACCACCTTCCCTTCCCTCTGTTCCTCACCATACCACCCTCCCTTTCCTTCCTTCCTCGTCACACTATCCTACTTTCCCTTGCACGGGCCAAGCATATATAAACGGCAGGCACTATGAATATATAATACGACGGAGATGAGCACTGAGGTCACGCGCAGCTATAGCCTATGCCCCTAACTTTACCTTTTATATGTATGTGATTCGACTGTGCTACTAACGTCTTTTTTCTTTCTTTTTTACAACAAAGGAGACAGCTCAAGGGTAACAAAAAATGAAGAAAAAAGCCCGCAACTTGACGCTCCCACAAAAGACAAAAGAAGATAGTTGCCAAAGAAGATGTCAATCTCGGAGCTGACCCTGTAATCCATTTTGCCTGCGTAAAAAATAATAATAATAAGGCCACCACTGCCACTTCCTCCTGCCACTCACCATACAGCACCCTCATCAGTTGTATTCCACGCATCGTTAGTCACACCACCATGTCACTGTCTGGCCCCTCAGTGACCCTCCCTTTTTGGCCTCTCATTCCATTTTCAATACAGGAGGAGTGCATTGCTTTTTTGTTTGTTTTCTAATGTTTTCCCCTTTCAGCTGCTTCCTCTGCTATATAAATAACTCAGGAACATCCACAAGTCCCTGCAGCTCCCTCATCTTATCATCCCGCACCTCCAGTTTCAGAGCAAATCAATCTCCCACGAGGTTCATCACTCAGCCAGATAGCCACCGAGTTAGCCAGCCAGTCACAGCCGCAGGTTTAACTGAGAAGGTGAAATCAGACACTAATTACTCCGCCAATTAATTCCTTCAGTCATCCATAGCAATTACATCCATCAGTCAGCTAAAATATGCGATCTACTATGATCAAATAATTGTAAACTAGAAAGTATTTGTGTGTGCGTGTGAGAGCGAGAGAAGAGAAACAAAGAGTAGAAAAAAAGTAATCTAGGCTGATATTTATAGGAACTGATTACTCTGTAGCAAAAATATCCAGAAAATGTTATTGTTCATCAGTTGGTATGGCTTCTAAAATTCATAGGCATACAAATATTCAAGTGGGATTTATGCTTGGCTTTTTGTGCATGATATCTGCAATGTTTTCTAAGACAGCAACAGTAAAAAAATAGCAGGTTCTGTCTCATAATATTACAAGTATTTACAGCATCCCTCATTAATTTACATATAGAAAGACGGATATTTTTTTACATCAAAGGAGACAGTTCAAGGGCGTAAAAAAAGAAAACAATAATATCAAATAAAAGAAGCCCGCTACTTACTGCTCCTCAATATAGTACGTATGAGTGGCCAAAAAGAGAGGTCAATTTCGGGAGGAAAAGTGTCCAGATATTTCTACAGCCAAGACAGAAGCTATACCACTTACCGCTGTGACCATTAACTGCTTTCCGTTAGTACTGTGTCGCTTGAAATGTGTCTTTGGTTATAAATACAAACCAACTAATAAGAGTGAAAGGATAACAGTATTGGCGAGGGTAACAGGAGCAGTAAGTAGCGGGCTTTTTTTTTTCATTATTGTTTTCTTTTTTTATGAACTTGAACCGTCTCCTTTGATGTAAAAAAAAAAAAGAAGCAATCTCCACATCACCTCCATATCCCTTATCCTCTTTTTCCCTTCCACATACACCACCCACATGCCCTACCTCACCAAACCACCTCCACTTTCTTCATTACTCACCACATTATCCTACCATCCCTTGCTTTCCTCAACACACCATCTCACTCCTGTCCTCACCATACCTCCCTCCCTTCCCTCCTTTCATCACCATACCACCCTCCCTTTCCTTCCTTCCTCATCACACCGTCTCACTTCCCCTTGCCTTCCTCATCACACGATCTCCTTTCCTCACCACGCCACCCCCCCTTCCTCACCATACTATCCTCCCTTTCTTCCCTTCCTCTCCATACCACACTCTCATTCCTCCCTTTCTCGCCTCACCCTCTGTCCTTCCTCCCCTCTTTTCCTCTCCACTCCTCCTTCCTTTTCCCTTCTCATTTTCCTTTCGCCAAGCCAGCATTTACCTCCCATACCTCCACGCTTCACTTCCCTCACTAAAACCACAAGCATCCCAAATGAACACCACTGAGTGCCAGGATTCTAACCCGGGCCTTCTGACTATAAGTCAGGGCAGCATACCTACCAGACCACCGATGGGCTAAAAGGTTACCGCGCCAGAGGTCACTTCTGCGGCCATTAACTGACGCCCCAGCCCCGCACTGTGGACATGAAGGTGAAGGTAGCCCCGCCCACACCCGTGACCGACGGAAACGCTTTTAATCAAACCCTTATGGCACATACGGTGTGTAAATACATTAGAGAAACTGTATTAACACAGTGAAAAACATCCCAAATGAACACCCATCGGTGGTCTGGTCGGTATGCTGCCCTGACTTCTAGTCAGAAGGCCCGGGTTCGAATCCTGGCACTCAGTGGTGTTCATTTGGGATGTTTTTCACTGTGTTAATACAGTTTCTCTAATGAAAACCACAAGCCTTCCCTCCCATGGTAGGCTGGTGGTGGTGGTGGTGGTGGTGGTGGTGACGTGGCTCTTGTCGCGGTGTTGTTGTCATGAACGGCGCTTATGATTGATGGGAAGATGCATATCGGGGTACTCTGATGAAGCATAATGGGGGTAATAGTGGTGGTGGTGGTGGTGGTAGTGGTGATATCTCTGGCGATTTTTTTCATTGTTTTTTTCATTAATTATCATTGTTGTGGTTACTAGGAGGGTTTTAAGTCACCGCATTTTGTTTATCCAGGCCTATATACTTTTTTTTAGCCATTTACTCATTCTTGGTGTAGTAGCGGTTTTTGTTGTTGCTGTTTTTGTGTCTGCTATTGTATTACATGTTGCATTATTTCTTTGTTGTTGTTGATGATGATGATGATGATGATGATGTGGTAGTGTTGGTGGTGGTGGTGGAGGCGGGGCTAACGGTGGAAGGAAAATTATGTTAAGGAGGAGGAGGAGGAGGAGGAGGAGGAGGAGGAGGAAGAGGATGAAGAAGAGGAGGACGAGGACGAGGACGATGAGGAGGAGGAGGAGGAGGAGGAGGAGGACGAGGACGAGGAAGAGAAGGAGGAGGAGGAGGAGGAGGAGGAGGAGGACGAGGACGAGGAAGAGAAGGAGGAGGAGGAGGAGGAGGAGGAGGAGGACGAGGAAGAGGAGGAGGAAACATGGACTAGCAGGCAGCAGAAAGCCTGTTGGCTCATTACTAGGCTGCCTGCGTTCAGTGATTTAGTCAATCCGTTTGCCACAGGAGTGGCTTGCAGGGAAGGATTAAAGCACTTGTGTACCTACTCTTGGGAACGTTCAGTTCACTCCTGTTGCAGCAAAGTGGCGATCAATGCGTTTCTTGAAGGAGTTGATGGTCTCTGCGCTAACCACTTCTGCAGGAAGGCTGTTCCAGTGGCGAACAACTCTATTCGAGATATAACTCCTGCCGATGTCGGTATTGCATCGCTTTGCTTGAATTGTTTTTCCGTTGTTTCTTGTTCTCAGGTTAGTTTGTAGCGTGAAGAGTTTGGAGTGATCAACGTTGCTGAGCTTGTTCAGGTACTTAAAGACTTGTATCATGTCTCCCCGCAGTCGTCTCTTTTCCAACGTGAAGAGGTTGAGTCGCTCGAGTCGTTCTTCATAGGGTTTCGTCCTCAGTGATGGTATCATCTTCGTGGCGCGGCGCTGTACTCTCTCAAGTAATTCAATGTCTTTCCTGTAATTAGGAGACCAGAATTGCACGGCGTATTCAGGTGGGGCCTTACCAGCGAATTATACAAGGATAACATAACTCCCGGCGTCTTGTATTCGAAGTTCCTCGATATGAACCCAAGCATTGTATTGGCTTTCTTACAGGCGGACTTGCAGTGTTTTGTTTGTTTCAAGTCACTGCTGATGGTGACCCCGAGGTCTCTTTCCTCTTGCACAACATGTAGTGGTTCGCCACCCATGTGGTATATGTGGTTGCTGTTTCTGGATCCGATATGCATTACTTTACATTTGGTAGTGTTGAAGGACATCTGCCATTTTCTGACCACCAGTGATCTGGTCCAGGTCTCTCTGGATAATTTCGCAGTCTGCCGTCGTGAGGGCCTTCCCACCCACCTTTGTGTCGTCGGCAAATTTTGAAAGATTGGATTTTAATCCTAGTTCTAGGTCGTTGATATATATGATGAAAAGTATGGGTCCCAGCACTGACCCCTGTGGCACTCCACTTGTGACCGGGAGCCACTCGGAGGCCTGTCCGTTGAGTACAGCTCGTTGTTTTCTTTCAGTGAGCCAGTCTTTGATCCACGCTGTCAGATCGTCGCCTAATCCTGCCGACTTAAGTTTCTTGAGGAGTCTTTCATGTGGCACTTTGTCAAAGGCTTTCTGAAAGTCTAGATATATAACATCACTGGGGATATGATTATCCCAGTTTTCATAGATACCTTGGAAGAAGTCCAATAAATTGGTTAAGCATGAGCGCTTGTTCCTGAAACCGTGCTGAGCATC
>NW_026111955.1:122500-162500 GCF_024679095.1 Eriocheir sinensis
TTTTGCTATCCTGGTGTTTTTCTTAACTAATCTAGATAGTTCAACGTACCGGCCCCTGAGATGTGTTTCCCATTCTTTATTTTCTGATAAATTCCCTTCTTTAACCCAATCTCGTGTTTTAGTCCACGAGTCATCCACTTAGGATCATTGTTTTCTTTTCTAAGTGTTCGCTGTGGTATATGCTGTTCTTGCCCCTCTACTATTACTCTAACTAAATTATTGTAAGACATTTCTACCTGGTTCTCCTGGCTCTCCAATCCGCAGTTCTGGCCCTCATGAATCCCTAAATTATCCCAGTTTACCCCTTCAAGATGTCTTCGAAGCCCCTCGTAGTTTGCTCTTCTAAAATCTGGCACTAACACTGGGTTTGGATCACGGGTTACCGCCCAGTCTAACCTAAAACGAACCGTTCTGTGATCACTATTTCCTAACTCTCCGCCCACCTCCAACTCACGTAGCAAGTTCCCATTATTGGTTAGGACTAAGTCTAATATGTTATCTCCTCTGGTAGGCTCAGTAACTACCTGCTTAAGGAAATTATCTTGTATAACTTCAAGAAAGTCCTCGGCTTCCAGGTCACCCACTAGATCTTCCCAGTCTATATTCCTATAATTAAAGTCCCCCATTACGCAGACATTTCTACTCATACTCGCCCTGCCAATCTCCTGTAGTAATATACTCGTGTCCTGCCTGTTAAGGTTGGGTGGCCTGTATATAACTCCTAGAGTTAGTTTTCTTTCCCTTTGTAAACGTCCACCCAAACTGATTCTGAATCCATGTTAGTTTTGACTGAGTTGTTAACTAAACATTTAAGTGAGTCTTTAACATATAGCGCAACTCCACCTCCCTTTCTGCCCCTTCTGTCTTTGTGAAACATCTGATAACCCGTTATTTCAAATTCTGACCTAAAATTTCTATTAGCAAAGTCTATCCATGTCTCAGTGATCGCTATTATGTCAAAATTTTCTGAACAAGCTTCACCCCTTAGTAAGTCTATCTTGTTTCTGAGGCTCCTGCTGTTAGTATAGAAGATTCTTAGCCCGTCCTCTGTTACTCCTCTAGAATTACTTCTAAGCTGCCTGGTTATATTATGAGCTAGATGTCCCCTCCCATTACTCCCATTACTCCTCCCCCCCTCGCCTATACTAAAAAATCCCTCAGGGTACCAAGTGCTCGCTCAAGGGAGTCTGAGAGAGCCTCAACACCCTTGAACGTCAAGTGTATCCCGTCACGGGCGTAGAGGGCGTCGTTGCCAAAGAAGAGGTCCCAATTGTCGACGAACAGCCACCCATTGCGCTCGCAGTGCTCAGCAAGTCTGCTGTTCACTGCTATCGCCCTGGACAGCCATCCATCGCCAACGCCCTTCCTTGGCAGGACGCCACACACTACTGGTGACCCACCAGCGTCACGTATCCTGCCTAACAATTCTCTAAAACGCCTGAGAAGGTCCTCGCTTGGCACACGAGAAACGTCGTTTCCGCCACAGCTGAGAAAGACAATGGGGTTCGATCCCTCGCTTGCCATACACGCCTCAATCCTGTCTGATATATGGCCCACCCTGCCCCTGGGAAACACACCCTCGTACTGTTTTTATCCTTGGAGCAAAAATACCTGTCAACATAACGAACCTGACTATCACCAACAACAAGAACCCGACGGTCGGAAGGGGGCCAGGAGGGGTGGGTGAAGGGGGAGGGAGAGCAGGAAGGAGGAGGGACCTGTTGTGAAGAACGAGGAGAAATTGTTGAAGAGGTGGAAGGTGGAAAGGGGAGGAGGAGGAGGAAGAGGAAGAAGGAGAAAGGAGGTGAGGTGGTGGAGGAGGAATGGACGAGGAGAGGGAGGAGGAAGAGGGGAAAGTGAAGGTAAGGGACAGGTGTTGGAGGGAGGGACGAGTGAGGAGGCGGAGGACAAGGAGGAGAAAGAGGGGGAGGAGGAGGAGGAGGAGATTGGGCGGGAAGAGGGGAGAGGGGGGACGGAAGAGGAAGGCGAGGACTTGGAGGCGGAGGGAGGAGAGGGAGGAGGAGGAGGAGGAGGAGGAGGAGGAGGAGGAGGAGGAGGTGAAAGGGAGAGTGAGGTGGGGGAGGGAGGGACGGACGAGGAGAGGGAGGAGGAAGAGGGGGAAGGGGAAGGTGAAGGACAGGTGTGGGAGGGAGGGACGAGCGAAGAGGCGGAGGACAAGGAGGAGGAAGAGGGAGAGGAGGAGGAGGAGGAGGGTGGGCGGGGAGAGGGGAGAGGGGGGACGGAGGAGGAAGGCGAGGAGGAGGAGGAGGAGGAGGAGGAGGAGGAAGAGGAGGAAGAAGAGGAGAAGGAGGGGTGGGAAGCGGGGAGATCGGAGATGGTCGAGGAGTAGGAGGAGGAGGATGGGAGGGGCTGCTGTGTGGTTGAAGACAATACTAGAGGGGAGGAGGACGAGGAAGAAGAGGAAGAGGAGGGGGAGGAGGACGAGGAAGAAGAGGAAGAGGAAGGAGGAGGCGGCGGGGCTTGTTGTTGCTGCACTAACCAGTAAGTGTACCTGGGCGGCGAGAGTCGTAACCCTATTCTCTAACTCTATGATCCTCTGATCATCCTTCTGAGTCTTAACGCAGAACCTACAAACGTCCTTGGAAAGAAAGTACTGCTTGGCCATGCGAAGGCCACACCCAAAACAACGCTTGAGGGACGTCATGGTGAAGATATGGGCGAGGCAAGACGGAAACAATTAGGCGCGTTAAGACGATAACAAAGTACGCAGCTGCGGTGAGGTCGTCAGGTCAAAAATGTGTATCTAGGAAAACAAACCAACAGCTGCTGTGAGGTCGTCAGGTCAAAAATGTGTATCTAGGAAAACAAACCAACAGCTGCGGTGAGGTCGTCAGGTCAAAAATGTGTATCTAGGAAAACAAACCACAGCTGCTGTGAGGTCGCAGTCAGGTCAATTCCCCGGGGAAAAGGGTGTGTCTCAGGTAAAAGGCGCGGATATTTCTACCCACCAAGACAAAACATAGGCCAATATTAATATACTGAGAAATCACTTATGTAAAGAAGATAATAACTGTGTTCACTAGGTTTGCGCGGAAAGTGGATTATCTAGTGTTTTGTGTGGACTTAGAAATTAACGTAGCTTGGCGCGCCTGATTCACGTAGTCCTATTATCACAGCACAGTAAAGTAGCCTAATAATAGAAGAAGAAAACACAAAAGCAATATAAAAAACACAAAAGCAATATAAAACCGTGTAGCACTGGGTTGGCGTGAAAGAATGTTGAATTTAGTGTAGATGTGGGAAGCTTAATACACTTGTCCTAGGAGTAACTGTGGATCACTATCTAACTAAGTAAATACTAAATCAGAACACTTAGCGGTCTGTAGTAGAAGGCAGGGTAATCCTCCTGGTTTTGTAGTCCTTCAGTACAGCAGCAGTTACACAGAAGCACAGAATGCCTCACACCGCGAAAGCAGAGGAAACGCTTTAAGGCACTCGGTTAAACCCCTCTCTAAATCTGAGATCTTCTTTTCCATTTGACAGTGTCTACATGACTCCGCCCCCTTATCAAAATATTGTGGGGCGATGCGTCCTTTGCACCCGGGGCATTTGCGTAGTGATGAAGCCATATTTTTTATTGTTATCTTTTGATATGTTTTGTTACCTTTTAACTTCAGAGAGAATGAGTGGCAGTAGGTCAGGAGGGAACGATTAACTCCCTCCTGTCTGGCTCTGGCAGGTGTTCTCTTTAGACTTCCCTCTAGGGGATTCACGCGGCCGGGTAGGGGAGGAAAAAAACAAAGGGTCTCCAGGGAATTTCGCCCTCCGCGCGGCTGGGTATACGCCGCGGCGGGAATGTACGGACCGAAACAATGAAAGAAAATCAGCCTGAAAACAAGGACCTCCTAGTAAACTTCTTGGAAAATAATATGTAAATTATGTGTAGTAAGGTTAAGAAGGAGCTTAATAGTTAGGAAGGAGTTGTATGTGCACCACAGTGTTGTGAGGAGGTGTAGGGGAGGTGTAGGGTGTGGGCAGAAGGGATGAGCAAGTGTGCTAGGGAGAATGTGTTTAAGTAAAGTGAATATAACACTTAGCACTTAGCAGAGCAGGTCAGCGAAGCAGCAAAGCAGCAGCAGCAGCAATAGGAGGGCCTCAGGATATGCTGGAGAGCACAAAAGGAAAGCACAACTGCCGAGACAGCGAGCGTAGTTGACACGTGTGACCCCGAAGCAGGTCGCGGTCAACTGAGGAGGAGGAAGAGGACGAGGAAGATGATGAGGACAAGGAGGAGGACGAGGAGGAAAAAAGAAGAAAAGGAAACGAAAAATATTAAAAAAAAAGGAAAATAAGAAAAAAAATAACAATAGTAAAAGAAAAAAGAAAAGGAATAAGAAAAAAATAAGAGGAAGAAAAAAGAAAAAAAGAAAAAGAAGAAGAAAAAGAAGAAAAAGCAGAAGGAAAAAAAGAAGACCAAGAGAGAAAACGAGAAGAACAATAACAAGAGCAAGAACAAGAAAAAAAAAAGACCAGAAAGAAAAACTAAAGGAAGAAACACAAGCATGAAAAACAACAGATAAACTTCCTAACAACCTACTCCTACGATACATTCATCCTTCATTCTGATCGTAATTAATCTCCCGGCCAACAGAGGGCGCCGCTAACTAGCCTGTCATGGCCGCTGATCTGCATGTCGGGAGGAACATGACATGGGGCGAGGGGCGGAAATATCAATGAAGGAACAGCCGTGGAAGGAAGCCGATGAAGGAGGGGGATGATGCAGGGAGAGAGAGAATGAGGGAGAGAGGGATAAAGAGTGAGGAGAGGTGAGGAGAAAGGAGAGATGGCCGAAGAGAGAAGATAAGGAGGAAGGGAAAGAAAGATGGAGAGAAGAAAGAAGAAAGGGAGGGAAGGAGGGAGAGATGGCTGAAGAAGAAGAGAGGGAAAGAAAGAGGGAGCTAGATAACAAAAGAAGAGTGGTAGGAAAAATAGAGAGATGGATGAATAGAGAACAGAAGGAAGGAAAGGGAGAAGAATAAAGAAAGAGGGTGAGGGAGGGAAGGAGAGATGGATGAATTAAAAAGAGAGGGAAAGAAGGAATTGGGAGAAAGTACTCGAGAGGCAGAAGGGAGGAAGAATAGAGGAATGAAGATAAACAACAGAATAGATGGAAGGAGGGAGAGGTGTAGAAATGAAGCAGCGAAGGAGGGAGGATAGAAGAGGAAAGGGTGTAATATAAATAGAGGGAAGAAAGAGGAGCGGGAAGAATGCAAGAAGAAAAAGATGGGGCAAGGGGTGAGGAGCAGGAAGACAAAGACAAAGAGGAAGAAAGAAATGGAAGAAAGGAATAGGAGAAGAGAAAAAGATATAAAGGAAGAGGAAAAGAGGAGAGAAAGAGGGAGAAAAGGAAGGGAAGAAAGTTTGATACAAGGAAGAGTGGAAAGGAGGGAGGGAGGTAGAAAAGAAGCGAGGAATGGAGAGAAAGGAAGAAGAGAAGTAGGGATAAAGGAAGAGAAAGAGAGGGGAGAGAAAGAGAGAGGACAGGGAGAAGAAACGGAGGGGAGGAATCGAGATAGTACGTGGAAGAGAGGAAGAGAGGGAGAAAAGGGAAGGAGGAAGGCACGGAGGGAGGGAAGAGAAGGAGCGAGCGAGGGAGGGAGAGAAAGGAGAGAGAGAGAGGAGGGAGGGAGAGAAGTGTGCTGATGGTCACTTTGTTGTTGCCGGCAGTTTTTTTTCTTGCTTTTTTTTCTTCTGTATCTCTACCTGGGGGTCTCGTGATGGTGGTGGAGTGGAAGAACGCTAGGTACATAATAACGAGAGCGGCCATTGTGGGGTGTCGCTTCTTTGCGCTCGTTTTAGAGGCACAGAAAAGAATAAATGCACGATAGTTTTCTCTCTGGGGGTGTGGATAGGATGAGGAAGGGGAGGAATAATACAAAGTGACAGGGATATGAATAGAGGAAAGGAGAAAGGATAGAGAAAGAATTGAGGAAGAGGAAGGGAATTGAGGAAGCATACAGAGAAATGGAGGAAGAGGATGGGAATTGAGGAAGCATATAGAGAAATGGAGGAAAAATAGTGGAACAGAGGAAGAATTGTGGAGGAGGAAGAACACAGACGCAGCAGTTATGTCAGAGGGAAAGTATGGTGTGGTGGGTACTCAAAAACAAGCCTCCTGGGTATTGCTGAGACGCCGAAGAATGCAAATTAGAAAGAAGCGATGACACAAAGACTAATACATATACAGAACTCACAATAAAGCCCGAAATACTGCTAGAGACATGCACTGTGTATTTGACTAGAAGGATACGAAAGAATCATGACCACCGAGCAAATGTAGGCGATAATATAGTTAAGAGGGAACGCAATGGCAGCTTCGTGTGTGCTGGCCGCGAAGGGGACGGATGTGTGGCCGGTATAAGGAGAGATGGGTCGTAATCATAGAGGTGGATGGGAAGAAAAACTACTGTGAGGGTAACGGAGAGGTGGGAAAGAATAGTGTTGAGGTGGAGGAGAGTAAATAATAAATAAATAATGATAGCCCCCGTTATGGCCATCAGTGCCTCGCCTATTCCCCTAAGACTTTGGCCAATATCCTGTACATGGTTGCCTAACTTCCCCATTTCCGTAAAACCTTGGGCGATATCCCGTAGATGGTTTCCATTTGTCCGTTGCTCCACCACCAGGTCCTTCAGCAGACCTCGAATTTCCTTTTGGGTAGTAAGGAACTCAGGAACCAGTTGTAGCTCTTGACCTGATGAATATGCAATTCATTAGGATACATCTGCTATTTGACGAGCATGTTCTGATGAATAGTAATGCCATTTAGTATTCCAGCAGAAGCAATGATGATTGAACAGCAATGGCATTTAATATTTAAGAAGCTATGCAATATCACTGGAGTTTACTATCTGCAGATGAGCAAGGCTTGGTGAACAACTAAGTAGGCAGGTATTTGACAGCTAGGTAAATAACTACAGTATTTGCTTGATGTTTGAATTACACTTCAGCTTGTAGGATATGTTTGAAAGTAATGACTTTCTATTGAAAATAAAAATGGTATCTAAAGAATGAGTAGGTACCTGCTGCTGTGGGAGTTGCTGGTCTACTACCACTTCTACTGGCAGGAAGGGAATTTGACCTTTGGGGTTTTAGGGCACTGGGTCGTAGCGCACTGGGTCGTCGGACACTGGATGAGGCCGATGATGGGGGCTCTTCTCTTGTTGGTTCACTATTGAAAGAAATCAAGGAAAATGTCCTTGGTTCACAACACTTGGATTATAAGACTGTTTTTTCTAAAGGACATATATTAGAAAAAGTGAAAATAAATGCATCTGCTGATTAAAAGGCACATATAATGTATATAATTACACAAATATGAACTGGTAAGGAGTAATATGAAGCTATGCCGAGGTTCTCAACCAACTGACCTTGTGAAGCCACTCCCTTGATGTGAACCCAGAGGTGTTCTAACCTCCTCTGACACCTCGATTACTGTCGTACTCATCTTCAACAACACTTGTAGATGAGGAAGGTCCAGCAAAGGCACCTGGGAAAAAAATGATCAGCTCAAACAGAGTCCTTTTATGGAAAAGGCATGGAGACAGTAAGCAGTAAGTAGAATAATAAAGAAAAGTGAGGCCGAAATCACTGCCTACCCAATACATTATCATGTGATTGTTGACTTTTGCTTTAAACTTGTTGATCTCAACATTTATATATAATTAGGGAAATAGGAATGAGAAAATTGCTTATTTGTTTTAAAAATATGAATCAGCTTCCTGCTAACACACACACACACACACACACACACACACACACACACACACACACACACACACACAATATATATATATATATATATATATATATATATATATATATATATATATATATATATATATATATATATATATATATATATATATATATATATATATATATATATATATATATATATATATATATATATATATATATATATATATATATATATATATATATATATATATATATATATATATATATATATATATATATATTTCTACTCTCCTCCACATTTCACAGCGGTACTTTTCACACTTCTCATCGGCTAGATCTTATTATTCTACGTATTTTGAACCCCATTTATGTGTGCCGCACATAATATATGTGACTTATTTCTGTGAGGAGGCATTTCTCCCAACACCGGCTGGACCCCCGCCGCATATGGGTGTACTTCGTCGTGCTTTACATGTAGCTTTTGTCAATATTATCCAACTTTTCAAAAATCGCTATCGGCGTTTCTGGCAGTTTGAGGTGCACATAAATGGGGTTCAAAATGCGTAGAATAATGAGATCTAACCGATGAGAAGTGTGAAAAGTACCGCTGTGAGACAGGGAAGAAAGTAGAATAATACCAATAGAAGTAGGGCTTATTATTTGCTATATTAGAAGAGGTACTTACGTAAAGGCTGGCCCTCACTGTCAGGATAGGGTGCCCCTGTTGCCGCAATGGGTGCCTGCATGCGCAGAAGCACTAGCTCAGCCTCGCTGTACTCCACATTAGCAGGAGGCCCACCACCTATAGGGAAATGCGAAGTTGTGTTAAATTATTGTAATATGCTTTAGGAATTGTTTTATTTGAACACTTTGCCAGAACACAACTGGCTGCGTAAATGAAGCCTATTCAACAGACAGGTTAGTCAAATAAATGTTGTGAGCACATGGCTGGAAGTTAGAGATCCAAACTACGAAAACAAGAATTATCAGTAAAAGGGGCGATGTTATCGGCGGTCGAGGGGGAAGGGTGATAGGGATGGACAATGTTTTTCCCTCTCCACACTCAGTATCCCCTTGTATTTTGTCGCCACTGCAATGTCCTCTCCCCCAAGAAAAATTCAAAGGCGGCCTTTGCAGGAACTTCTTGACGTGGTGAAAATATTTTTTTTGCCATTAAATTCACTAACAAATCACTGCTGCATAATTTAACCTAAACAAATATAACATAACATCCTGCTGAGGGAGGTACCCTCCTTGATAAGCACCTAGTACCACTCCTTGTAGCTTTACCCATAATCTTTGGGGTATAGCAAGTCTTTTTAGCACACTGTACCCTAATGATTACTGAGGAATGTGAGCACCAAAAATATATGACTAACCTGTGGCACCCACATCCTTCATTTCTGCTGCAGATTTACTCTTCACTTGAGCTTTCAAGTCTCTGAACTTTCTCTTAAGTTCTTCAACACTTCTTTCAACGTGGGACACAGCATTTACACAATCACACACTTCCTCCCAAGCATACCTCTTGGTTGACTCTGTCACCCCAGCCCTCATATCATGCTTGCCCAGTATGACGTGCTCCCTCCTCTCCACCTCCTCCACCAGGGCTAAGATCTCAGCCTCAGTGAAACGAGGCCGCCTTTGAATTTTTCTTGGGGGAGAGGACATTGCAGTGGCGACAAAATACAAGGGGATACTGAGTGTGGAGAGGGAAAAACATTGTCCATCCCTATCACCCTTCCCCCTCGACCGCCGATAACATCGCCCCTTTTACTGATAATTCTTGTTTTCGTAGTTTGGATCTCTAACTTCCAGCCATGTGCTCACAACATTTATTTGACTAACCTGTGTGTTGAATAGGCTTCATTTACGCAGCCAGTTTTGTTTTTCGCCCTGCTGGGACTTCTGGCAGTTTCAGGCTGAACTTTCGTTGAAGTTCATCCACGCTCCATTGGACACCGTTCCTCCCACGTCTGCCTCTTGCTTGCTGTCACCACACCCTTCACATCATCATGCTTCCCAGAAATGATGTTTTCCCTCCTCTCCACCTCTTCCACCAAGGCTAGTAGCTGCTGGTGAATGACGGTGTGAGGCGACAGTGAAGGGCTGAGAGGGAGAGAGGGGTGGATAGCGACTTCTACCCCCCTTGACCGTGTAATCTGAGCCTTGATAACTTTTCCCTTCTACTGTAACGCCTTGTTATTGTCATCTGGGTTTACTGTTGTAGTGTTCAGCAGCCTGTTTCTGCAATTTGACTTTATTAAGTAGCTTCGGTACTTACCTATGTAAACACAGCTGATACCGTTGCGGGACCTGTGATTCGCCGTGAGTCAGATGACGTCATCGATGACGCTTATCCACTCAGCGGCCTCGCTGACTTAGCGCGCCTCTAACAACCATCTAAAGTTTGCTTTGTGAATCTGACGCTAACGTCGGTAACTAAATCAATAGTGCGTAGTTTTGTTAGTTCGTAGTTATTGTGTATGTTTGTGAATTCGGGCCCTGTTTTGCACCCCGTCCTCGCCTCTCATTAGGAGTAGTTTCCTCGTGTAGCCTTACATCAGCTTGTCAAGGCAGCCACGACATGCAAGGCGCCGTGTCAGTGCTTACAAACATGCTGCCTCGCCTGACTGAGGGTCTTGTCTTCTTCGGTTTCTAGGAAGGAGGAATGTCTTGCTCTTAATATAATATGTTCCCTTTTTTGTTTCTCCGAAAATACAGAGGGAAGCGATCGTAAGGTTCGAGGTAAAAGCAGTGTCGAAATTCTCTCCAAAATATATATATAAACGCGAGCACTGCAGCGTCATTGTACATATACGACCAGATTTTCTATTACGTCCCCAAGAGATATCAATAACCGAGAGGATTTTACGATCATAGTATACTCATGACTTTACGCCTCTTCAACGTAAAATGTCCTCTACCAGTTCCTAGACGATTACGTTGTCTTTAAATATCTTCAAACAAATAGGAACAACAAGAGCACTATACGTACTAGCAGTGTAAACAATTGACGTGCGCATTTAAACGTCTTTAAATATCTTCAAACAAATAGGAACAACAAGAGCACTATACGTACTAACAGTGTAAACAATTGACGTGCGCATTTAAACGTCTTTAAATATCTTCAAACAAATAGGAACAACAAGAGCACTATACGTACTAGCAGTGTAAACAATTGACGTGCGCATTTAAACGTCTTTAAATATCTTCAAACAAACAGGAACAACAAGAGCACTATACGTACTAACAGTGTAAACAATTGACGTGCGCATTTAAACGTCTTTAAATATCTTCAAACAAACAGGAACAACAAGAGCACTATACGTACTAACAGTGTAAACAATTGACGTGCGCATTTAAACGTCTTTAAATATCTTCAAACAAACAGGAACAACAAGAGCACTATACGTACTAACAGTGTAAACAATTGACGGGAACATTTAAACGTGCTGCTATTTTATTTATTTAATTTTTCCACTGAAACGGCTGCAGGTCCAGGGCTGTAAATCAAACGCCGGGGAAACATAAACGCCGAGTGCTGCCCCAAACAAGGAAGCGAGGAATGTTCCGATGAGCAAATTCTAATGTATGCGGCGAGTGTTGGGAGGGACGACGCCAGCGACGACAATAGCATGAACAACCAAAAATACGTCAACAACAACACTAAAAAATTAAAAGAAAAAAAACATGGATATATAAACATTAACCCGGCAGCGTCGGTGGACCCATTTTTGGGCTCCCGCGAGTCGGTCCGCTGATATGGCGGACCCAGTTTTGGGCTCGGCTCAAAACGCCTAATTCGAGCAAATTGTAGGCGTTGGCGGCATAGAGCAACCCACCATACGTGAACTGGGCCATTGTGGTGGTTGATTGATCCTGAGGTGGGCCTATTTGTCATAGGTGGTGCTGTAAGGTCATGGCAGACTGAATTAGCTATCCATACAGTAATCACTTGTCAAATTATCTAAAGTAGACAACAAGCGACTCTCGGCTAGATGCCACGCGTCACAAGACTATTTATTTTGTAACAATCACCACCCAAAAAGAATTGAATTTGGGTATAAGCAAATATTTTTAACGGCTATATGGGTATGAGAGGAGTACTCTGATATAAGTTCCATGCTCTTTTCCTAGTCTCAGAATGTAGTGTAATGTTGCCGTTTCTCGGCCACTTCTCGGCTTTCCCATAGCCGACGCCTACGGGTTAACAACAAAACCAACACCGCAGAAGCCACATCAACAGCAAAATTATATCAACATAAATGATAAAACAACAACATCAATAAAACATGTAATGACAAGATAATGATAACGATGGTATTATTATTATTATTATTATTATTATTATTATTATTATTATTATTATTATTATTATTATTATTATTATTATTATTATTATTATTATTATTATTATTATTATTATTATTATTATTACTATTATTATTATTATTTTCATTATCATTATTATTATTATTATTATTATTATTATTATTATTATTATTATTATTATTATTATTATTTTTGTTATTACTACTATTATTACTATTATTATTATTATTATTATTATTATTATTATTATTATTATTATTATTATTATTATTATTTTTGTTATTACTACTATTATTACTATTATTATTATTATCATTAGAATTATTATTATCATTATTATCATTATTATTATCATCATCACTAAAAATATTATTATTATTATTATTATTATTATTATTATTATTATTATTATTATTATTATTATTATTATTATTATTATTATTATTATTATTATTATTATTATCATTATCATTATTATCATTATTATTATCATCATTGCTATCATCATTATTATTACTATTGTCCCTTTTTTATATTATTAAAATTATTACTTTTATGATTATTGTTACTGTTAGCATCATTTTTCTTTTATTTTCCTCATTCATATCATTATTCACATTACTGGACCCAACATTTAAGTGCTCACAACCTTTACCTGGTTGTAGGTTCCCCCAAATTCCAGGTGCCCGCCCCCAAGGACGCCCGCAGAATACATGAAACCCCACCATTTTTTGCTCCCTTTCTTCCTGCCATAAATCCTTCCAAATAACCAACTCAATTAGCAGTATATTTATGCCGCTGTGGCCACGATGGTATCTCTCATTAGATCACTATCGAGATATGCTTTGTGTGGGGGGAGGGGAGGGGGGAGGGGGTAGAGTGGAGGGGGTTGGGCGGGCGCTAAAGAAAGTTCATACAAGCGAATCGTTAACAGAAATTCGGACATGGAATCCTTTAGGCAGGTTATGGGTTCCTTCCTCCTCTCCTTAATTTTGACCTTTTCCTTGTTCATTGCTTGTGCCTTTACCTATATTTTTTTCTATGTGCCTCTTCCCCTTCCATACTTCTGCAGTCCTTTTCTTCTCGCACCGTCTTTCCGTGAACAGTTAGCAGACGAGCGTCGGGACACAGTTCGTCGTAACTGTATAATATAATGGACTGCGGTGTTCCTTGAGGCAGGCAGGGAGGGCACGGATTCTTTCCTGCCTCGGGGCGCGCAATTCGGCAAACGGGACGCAGGACTCTTATATCTATCCAGAGTGGCAGATGCTCTCTTTGAAAATAATAGGTACACACACGGGGCATGGTGAGGAGGGCGAAGGTGGAAGAGTAGAAAGTGTGTGTAATGGAGAAGGAGGGAGGGACTGAAAGAAGGAGGGCAGGAGATAAGAGGAAAGAGATAGGTATACACTGCATTTTTTGTGTATGAGATGGAAAACGAGGAAATTCCAAGAAAGAGGTCCGCGGGATTAGATGAAGGTAATGGGCACGCGGCAGTTTTTACGGGGTGGTAGGTGCTCACTTACAAAAAATGGTGCTAGGTACACGTCAGATTTTAACAGGACGCACGAACGCCACACAATCAGAGTGACGCGGCCGTGTCAACATGACGAGACCGACAGCCGCCTCGACGGGCCCGGCTGTTGGCAGACTGACGCAGGAACACCTCGGGCCCCCGGCAAGGGTACACAGCGCCGACAAAAAAGTTAACTCGCCCGTTAAGTGTATTATCTGAGGTATTAATGACTTGACTTTCTTCCAGTGCAGTTCTTCCTGGAGTGTTTGTCTGTAGCGGCAACACCCTACCGTCACACTCCTAACACGGCATCGCTTATTTCGTTGCAAAGTGTTTTACGTGTGACATTAATAACTTGACAAATTTCTCTAAGATACAGTTTTCCGCTGAGTCTGTCCACGGCGGCACACTCAACACACTCAACACAGCGACGCACCTCTCACCCAAGAAACCTCACCGCGTTAAAACTTTTTTTTTTCTTTAGACAAGTATACGTTTTGAAGTATTGATGATGGTTCTATATTCTTTGGGTCTTAACAGGAATAACCAGCAGCCCCCACGTAATACCGTATATCATGATCGCCGCCTCAGACGCCGCCCCCTTCCCCCGGTCGGGAGCAGTTAATTCAATCGTTTTTCTCTCCTCAACAACTCCCGTCTCCACACAACCACTGATGGCAGCCTCGAAACACGATAATTTGAAAATTATAACTCTTACAAATATGAGAAAAAGTGGTCTCGAAAGTAGACGGCAAACGGAGGAGGAGGAGGAGGAGGAAACATGAAAACATGGACTAGCAGGCACCAGAAAGCCTGTTGGCTCTTTACTAGGCTGCCTGCGTTCAGTGATTCAATCAATCCGTTTGCCACAGGAGTGGCTTGCAGGGAAGGATTAAAGCGCTTGTGTATCTACTCTTGGGAACGTTCAGTTCACTCCCGATGCAGCAAAGTGGCGATCAATGCGTTTCTTGAAGGAGTTGATGGTCTCTGCGCTAACCACTTCTGCAGGAAGGCTGTTCCAGTGGCGAACAACTCTATTCGAAGAATAACTCCTGCCGATGTCGGTATTGCATCGCTTTGCTTGAAATATTTTTCCGTTGTTTCTTGTTCTCAGGTTGGTTTGTAGCGTGAAGAGTTTGGAGTGATCAACGTTGCTGAGCTTGTTCAGGTACTTAAAGACTTGTATCATGTCTCCCCGCAGGCGTCTCTTTTCCAACGTGAAGAGGTTGAGTCGCTCGAGTCGCTCGAGTCGCTCTTCATAGGGCTTCGTCCTCAGTGATGGTATCATCTTCGTGGCGCGGCGCTGTACTCTCTCAAGTAATTCCATGTCTTTCCTGTAATTAGGAGACCAGAATTGCACGGCGTATTCCAGCGGAGGAGGAGGAAGAGGAGGAGGAGGAGGAGGAGGAGGAGAAGGAGGAGGAGTTGATAATGGTGATGGAGGGAAGACACCCAACAAAGGAGTCCACGCCAGGTCGTCTCCCGCTTCTCTTGAAAATTCGGCTCCAGAGCATCCCGAACAGGACCCCGACGAGCCTCCCGGAGCGAACGTCATTACCCGCGATGCCAAGGGTAACGAAACAGCCGCGCTAATGTGCAGGAAGAGCTCGCGGCTCCCGCAACAGTGCCCCTGGTAGCCAGTGAGTCCTCAATGTTGCAGGAAACATGTCACCGGAAACAAATGTAAAACACTCATTTTACGTGCGCAGATTTGGCGGTACTGATATACCATAGTGAATATGCAGCAACATACTGTAAATTTTGGTTAGTTACCTATCAATCCAATCCGTGACATTCAGCAAACAGCACACTGGAGTGCTTTGGACTCACAGGCTTACTGCAGTGAATGCAGTATAAGGCCTGGTCTGGCTGGCTCCTTTTGCTGGACAGAAGAAACACCTCTTTCTGCTATGTGACACTGCTTCCCTGTCCCTAGGCTCTCATGTGATGTCGAAGCAGGACCGAATCGCTGAGCTTACTTATAATATGGAAAATATTGAAAAAAAGAGGACTTCACTGATTTTTTTTTCACAATAGCACTGATACAGGAAACCATGTACCGAATGACACAAGATAAAATAACGATTATCCTGCTTGCAACGTGATGAAAGTACTCTAATGAAAGTCCTCACACTAAAGACATGGTGCCAAGTCATACTCATTGAACGATCTGCCTCGTAACATGGACGTTATCACGCATCAGCGAATAAAAAATAAAAAAATAAAAAATGTCACTTATTTATATAGTTTTTTTTTGTAAAGTACAAAGGCTAATGTATACTCACACACACCCACAAAACTCCCACATGTCGTCACACCTGGGTCAAAATGGACACTCCCAAAACTTTTTGACAACAAAAATAACGTTACAGGAAACGCTGTGCCGAATGGCACACGGGGCACTAATACCAGAGAAAAGAGAAGGAGCAGCGGACTGTAACAGTCCCTCCTCAACAGGGCACCCGACGCACTAATACATGCCCATGAATGAGTTAAAAAGGTCGGCCAAGGTTAACCACAGCCAGCGAGAGTTTCAAAAACACCTTAATTTTTTGTGCCAAACGGCATACGGTTTCCATTCTAGGGTTAAAAGGGGACGCCATGAAAAAAAAAAAAAAAGGAATTGGGAGCCCAGGGGTCTTGTCTCCTTGTGGGGTACCCCCACCCACGTCTATAAATGAGTGTGGCCACAAATGGGGGCTAACAAATGGACCATTTGGAGGGGCGGCGGGCCACTATGTTGGGGGCCTGGGGGGGCGTCTTCTTATATGACCCCAGCACCCCTTCCCTTAGCTACGTCACTGAATTTATGCATTAGACTTGAGCCTGTATCATGGCACCCCTCTGAGGCTGTCACCCCCCACCCCCCCACACCACTTTCTACGCCACTGCACACAAGCACACACACAAACACACACACACACACACACACACACACACACACACACACACACACACACACACATGCATGCGCACACGAACACACACACACACACACACACACACACACACACACACACACACACACACACACACACACACACACACACACACACACACACACACACACACACACACACACACACACACACACACACACACACACACACACACACACACACACACACACACACACACACACACACACACACACACACACACACACACACACACACACACACACACACACACACACACACACACACACACACACACACACACACACACACACACACACACACACACACACACACACACACACACACACACACACACACACACACACACACACACACACACACACACACACACACACACACACACACGTGTCTGAAGCAAATGGACAAAAAAACTCGTTAGAGAGAGAGAAACGTCGCCTCCGAGGAAAACTGATCGAATGTTTTAAAATACTTAATGGTTTCACGAATGTAGACAGAACAAAATTGTTTATGATAGATGACACTTTGCGAACGAGGAACAATGGCATAAAACTCAAATGTAGACAAGTGAATTCAGACTGCACCAAATTTTTCTTCACCAACGTTGTGGTGCGAGAATGGAATAAGCTCCCACCGTCAGTGGTCCAGTGTAACACGATTGACTCCTTTAAAAACAAGCTCAACCGTCACTTTCTTGAACTTAATATCAACTAGAATAGAAAAGCAACGTTCTGGAGCCATCTGATTAGTGTAGATTCACTTGGGTTTAAGGACAGACCACCTAGTCTAGACCATGGGGTCTGTGTGGTCTGATTTTCTATGTAATTCTGTGTAATTATTTCTCTCTCTCTCTCTCTCTCTCTCTCTCTCTCTCTCTCTCTCTCTCTCTCTCTCTCTCTCTCTCTCTCTCTCTCTCTCTCTCTCTCTTTTTTCTTCTTCTTCCTTCGCCTTCTCATTCTCCTGCTCCTCCATCTCTTTCCTTTACGACCTTTCCTGCTTTACTGTCTACCTCCTTTTCTTACCATGTTCTTGTTATTTCCTCCTCCTCTTCCTCCTCCTCCTCTTCCTCCTCCTCCTCCTCCTCCTTCTGTGTTCCTAGCGAGAGTACAAGTTGCTAAAAAAAATGTAACGTTGAATCTTGTCAGGATAAGAAATATAAACGCCAGTCTTCGCCGAGTTCATTAGAGGCGGCGGTAAACGGCTCGGGCTTCGTCCCCCCCCCCCCCTTCCTTCAAATAATAGAAAGATAAATTTAGACCGGTGGCAGGTTTTGTAGTTTTTTTCTTTCCATTTTGAGAGCGAGGAGAGAAACTTAAGTGTGTAGAGGTGAAGCGACGTCAGTGGAATGCATTAAGTAAATAAATAAATAAAGAGGTGATACAAAAAAAAACATTAGACTGCCTTAAGATTTACAAAAAGCGAACACATGATTATTATTTTTGAGGTGCCAGAATAATTTTTTGAAAACCTACATGTACTTCTCACAACAACAACATCAAAACACAAAAAATAGCGTTACCTAACAGGGCGCCAGACTGAATTCCGTAACCCGAATGGGATAAACTAGAACAAAGTAGAGACAGTGCCAGCAACAGGATATCTCAAGCATCATCAATCTTGTGACGCACCATTTTCAACAGGATCCAACGCTGCTTTAAGTAACATCAACTCTTGGGGCGCATCGGTCACCCAAAATAAAGTAGAGTGCGTTGCAGCAACGGGATCTCTCAGGCGTCAGCAATTCCGTGACGCACCATTTTCTAGCAGGAGGCAAAACTGCATTACATAACACCGACTCCTGGGACGTAGATACGAGCCAAAATAAAATCAAGGAGAGAATGGTGACGCACCATTTTCCAACAGGATCCAAAACTACATTACATAACACCAAGTCCTGGTACGCATACACGAGAAACAATAAACTAAAGTAGAGGTTATGCCAGCAACGGGATATCTCTGGCGTCCTCTCTTGTGACGCACCATTTTCCAACAGGATCCAAAACTACATTACATAACACCAAGTCCTGGTACGCATACACGAGAAACAATACACTAAAGTAGAGGTTATGCCAGCAACGGGATATCTCTGGCGTCCTCTCTTGTGACGCACCATTTTCCAACAGGATCCAAAACTACATTACATAACCGACTCCAGGGACGCAGATATAAGCAAAACGTTTACAATATTTCCTTTTTCTCTTTTCTCTTGACAGCTTTTACTCTTGTTTATATGGGATCGCTATTTCGGGGGGTTGAGGATCGGGGTGTTGAAGCTCTTCCTGACGTCCGCGGCGCCACAGGGATTCGAACCTCCTGGCCTTGACCCTTCACTTCCATGACTTGACGCTCTAACGGAGGCTGACCCACCAGACGGCCGCGCCCAGACTTTTGCTATACTTTACCCACTTTTGGAAATTTGCGATTGAGTCCTGTTACATCATCTTGATCTTGAAGGTAATCCTGATAATCTCGACTATACAAGCTTTTCCTGTAGTTTACCCGCTTTTAAATATTTGTGCTTGTCTAATTTGGTACTCTTAATCATGAAAGTAATTCTGGTAATCTAGAGTATACAAACAGAAGGCAGGCACGAAGAAAGAACTAAACAAGAACTGTTGAATCAATCCTCCTCCTCCTCCTCCTCCTCCTCCTCCTCCTTCGAAGACTGACAGACGAACAAGAGAAGGAGAAGCACGATTAAGTGTGGGCCGTCGCACGAAGAAAGAACTAAGCAAGGAATGTTGAATCAAGCCTCCTCCTCCTCCTCCTCCTTCGAAGACTGACAGACGAACAAGGGAAGGAGAAGCACGATTAAGTGTGGGCCGTCGCACGAAGAAAGAACTAAGCAAGGAATGTTGAATCAATCCTCCTCCTCCTCCTCCTCCTTCGAAGACTGACAGACGAACAAGGGAAGGAGAAGCACGATTAAGTGTGGGCCGTCGCACGAAGAAAGAACTAAGCAAGGAATGTTGAATCAAGCCTCCTCCTCCTCCTTCGAAGACTGACAAACGAAAAAGGGAGGGAGACGTACGATTAAGTTTGGGAGGTTTAAAATCCCCACCTCGAATGTACTCAGGCGAAGGGTGGCGTTGATGCTTCCTAACCTGGTGAGATTCGACAGTTTGCAGGGAGATGGCGGCGCAAGATCAATAGTCACGGCAATGAGTGCATGCAGGAGTAATATTCTGCGAGGGAATACAGGCAGACTCTTTACACGTGATGCTTGGCGGCTAAGGCTTTGCGTAACCTTCTGTTTTGATATTCTTTTTCATGTGATAATGACCGAGAAAATGTAGTCAAATCTTCGTTCGTCAATTTATGTCAAGGTAAAAAGGACAATGGGCTGCCTCACCACTACCACCACCACCACCACCACCACCACACTCATCATCATTGTCATCATCGTCTGCATCACTACAATCATCACCTCTATTACTACCATCACCACCACCACCACCACACTCATCATCATTGTCTGCATGACTACAATCATCACCTCTATTACTACCATCACCACCACCGTCATCATTGTCATCATCCTCAACACTACCATCGCCATCACCACCACTACCTCCACTATGGTAAGCTATCACCATCATCACCACTATCTTCATCATTGTCACCATCATCACCATGTCTCCCACTACCATCATCACGACTATTTCAGCGATGAACACAAGCTGCCACCATCATCACCACTATCTTCATCATTGTCACCATCATCACCATGTCTCCCACTGCCATCATCACGACTATTTCAGCGATGAACACAAGCTGCCACCATCATCACCACTATCTTCATCATTGTCACCATCATCACCATCACAACCTCCATCACCACCATGACCTTCAGGGGCCCCAGTGCCAGCATCACCATTACCATCGCCACCACCAATACAACCTTCCTCAATCATCACTTTCACCACCACTACCACCACCACCACCATCACCACCACCACTATCACCGCCGTCACCATCTGTCTCACAGTTAGTCTGTACGTTATTTATTTATGGAATATATATATATATATATATATATATATATATATATATATATTTATATATATATATATATATATATATATATATATATATATATATATATATATATATATATATAATACGACTGCATGGTGTTATGAAGGGCTTGGTATTTGAGGGAAAGACAGCGACTCTGTAAGCCTTCCATTTCACTTGTCAACGCGGCTCATGTGATGGTGCCGCACCATTCACCCTTCCGCCACCATGGAAGACTCACGTAAGTCTCACTCTCGCGTCCTGCACACCCAAGCAAAATATATTAAATATAACGCAAATAAGAGAGAGAGAGAGAGAGAGAGGTAGCCAGCTCCTCTGGGGAAAGCGACGGGGTGATGCAGCATTAGCGCGGCTCAGGGGAGCCGTGCCTAGAGGCTCAAGATAGATTCGATAGACTATAGTACATAAATCACAAATTTGTTCAGTCCATGTTGAAATATTGTGCATAAAATCGTTTACATCAATGAAATAAAAAAAAAAGTTAAAAAGTTTGCGGTAGATATTTGTATCCCTCTTTCTTCCTCACCTGCGCGTGAAGGCTGGATGGGCCAGCTACCACCCTCCTGGCCCATGATGGACCACTCACCTTCCTTCCCAGCGCAGCTCGTGCCCCCCGCCTCCCTACCCGTCCGCAGCAACTTCCTTCCGCAACGGCACACGTCACCAAAACACACAATAAATACGAATACATGACACGACGCGGCCTTCCTGTCTCCAACTCTAGCGGCGACTGACGAAGGGTTAGCATCCGAGTGGAGAGCAACAGACGAATCTTGAAACTCTATCTGAATGAACTTAAACGCTTCAACGGATACCGGTTATTTTGGTCATGTTGAACGTAATGGAAGGTAGACTAGTGTGCTTCTCATACTCCGATGCTCCTACTATACATTTCAGCGGCGGACAAACGCTGTTTTTCGCAAATATCTCCTAAACGATTCGTTGGATCAGTATGATATTTCAGTACACTACCTTTAACACCCGGACCTAATTTATGGCTGATATACCATATTGCAATGTGTGTTATGTGAGGAGTTTACTGACTGATATTAAGCCTAATCCAGTCATCATATCTAAGGTGTTATACAGAATCGGACGAGTGTGGGGTACTCGTCTAACCCCTCCACCAACGCCCCGAACAACCCCCCGACCCCTCCTTCCCGACCCCCCTATCGCAGCATCCCCTCCTCGTTTCCTCTTCACCCCTACTCACACCATCCCCCTTCCCCAGCCCGAGGCTATGACTCAAGCAGAGGCAGGGTATAACTCATTGACTGCCGAGGCGCATCCAGGTGTTGTACAGTAATTATCAACGTGAAATACGTCTTGCCTCCATGGAATTGTACCATGCTCTTAGTTAATAATCATATCTATACATATACACCTACATAACATTCTAATATATAATACAGTGATGGGAGAAATAGGGAGGGACATAAGAATGATGAGGGAGGCGAGGAGCTAGGGGGAGAAGAGGAAGGACAATGAGAGCGAGAAGGGGGAGAAGTAGTTGTGGTTAGGAATAGTTTGGGAGGGTGTTGGGGGGGGGGCACACTTTCCTTCGAATGCGTCAACATGACTCGTCGGGTTTGTGTTATTTTCCACGAGTAAACTCCTCACATAACACATATAGTATCGTGGTATGTTAGCCATAAATTAGGTCCGGATGTTAACTGTAGTGTGCTGAAATGTCATACTGATCCAACGATTCGTTTAGGAGATATTTGCGAAAAACAGCGTTTGTCCGCCGCTGAAATGTATAGTAGGTTTCTATATTCCTGTGTTTAATGGCTAAGGAGATTGTGTTGTGGAGATGATTGTTCCCGTGTCATGGTTGAAGTGTCTCGTTGCTTCACTCGTGGGTTCGAACGCCGAGAGTCTCGAATCACCATCAGTTTTTATTTTATGATGTGGAGGAAGCAGGATAAGGGCGTGTGTGTTCTATCCAAGGAGACTATAGAACAGGAGAGGGGGCCTCTATGGGAGACCGTGGGCGGGTGTTGGTGTATGTCGGTTGCAACAGATGGCGCAGGAGCAGCTTTGTTTACATCCAGGCGCCTCCCCCCCTTAAGACCCACCCCCAACCCCTAGAACCAATCAGCAGTGTTGCTACATGGGATCAAGCAGCAAATGTTGCTACTTTTTTTCTTCAGTCTGGTTATTTCCCATTTTAATAAAAAAAATAAAGGTAGATAAATATTAAAATGAACAGTAGGAACTATATATACTGTATATATTTACTAGGTAGATATAGCCTGACTGCATGTCATGAGTAATGCTATTATTGTTATATTATTATACCACAATTATATTACTTTCTCTGTATGTGTGGTTAGATGTGTTTTATGAGTTTAACCTTTCTGTATACATACTGGAATGAACCAAGGAATTGTAGCCCTACTGCCGTTCTTTAAAACTATGTGATCATGTTTTTCTTCCAAACTCATTGTTTTAGCACGCACGCTGACTTCCATCAATAATGATGATATAAATACATTGAGTCATTGGTTTGTAGGGGGAAAGAGTGGGTGAATATAATTATCTCGGTCTAACTTATACTGTTTATTATACCGCTATTCGTAGAAATATCTTTCTCTGCTCCGATTGCAACGCTGCCTCGTTCAAAAATCATAACACCGCCGCGGCCGCCACGTTTACCAGCCGGAGCCTCAAATCATGTCCCTTTGTGGTGATAAAGAGGACACAGCCTGGTGTGAAGCTACATTTATTACGGAAGGATGCCACCCGGGGTAAGTGATATATATATAAATAATGATAATGTGGAAATTCTAATAATTTTCACGCTGACAGCTGTTCTGAACTTGCTAACTGCATGCCTCCCCTCCTCCCGCGGCAAGAGGCCGAATGGCCTACACACGGCAGCTCCAGATTCCTCCCCATTACCACCTGTCAGCCTCGTCCATGTAGCTATCCAGTCTACTCTTAAAACAAGCTATCGTCCCTGCACTCACTATGTGATTGCGGAATCTATTCCATTCCCCCACCACCCTATTATTAAACCAATGCCTGCCCATTTCCCTCCTAAATCTATACTTTTCTAATTTAAGTCAATTACTGCATGTTCTATCTTGCCAAACATCTTATGCAAAAGTTAATCAGCATATCTTCACTCTTTCATCCCTTACACTGATAAACTGGAACAGCCTTCCATTGTCCGCATTTCCTCCTACCTATAACGTGACCTTCAAGAAGAGTGTATCAAGACTCTACTTTTGTCTGTTTGGGAGTGGTGAGTAGTGGGGCTTTTTTTTTCTAGTACGCTTTGTTGCTCTTGAGCTGTCTCCTTTGTTTAAAGAAAATAATAGTTAAATAAATGGAAGTTGGCCGCCAATGCTTCCAACACATTTTGGTGCCATATCTACAAGTGGCTGGTGACTGTAAGCATCTCAGTAACCTGCATGCATCTATGCCATTCCTATCACGGTGCATGGAGCAAGCTTCACATAACACCCAGACAGAGACAGTTTAATTATGGTTACATATCAGACTCAGTTTATTGCTCAGTCTATTAGGTGCAGTGCTGTTAATATTGTTAGTGGTAGTATTAGTACAATTAATGTATTTATTTTAATTAATTTATCAATATTTATTTATTATATTCTTAGTGTTGGAAAATTCCAATACTAGCATTAAAATAAACAAAAATATCAGAAATATATTTATACTCATTAATTATTATTGCTTTTCTTATTATTACTTCCTTCAATGTCCTGGCACTTTGACATCTAGTGTTTTTCTGTCTAGCAGCCAAAATTGTGGTCTTTCTGAATGTGTATGTCCCAAGTCTTCATTGGTGTATCTAGCTATATAACAAAAATCTGCATCTCTCTCTCTTCTCACCCAGTTGTCCCCGTACATCCTTTCAGTATCCAAAGAATTTCAATTTACATCTTGTAATCACTCAACTAATGCAGTGCAATCCTCATCTCTGTATTTTACCTTGTGGACATACTTTTTCCTTCCATGTTCCACTGTCGTATGTTATTCCACATCTAACACAACCACATCCCAACAGATCCGAACACGTCCGATATCATCCAAGAGAATGTGGCAGCTGAAGGGGGAGAGGCCAAGAAAGAGGCCAAGGGTGAAGACATTTAGCCACCCCCCCTGAAGTACATGGCATCATTCAACCCTCTTGGTGAGCTGCAGGAATGTGCTTCCCATTGCAGTGCACCAGCTCCATGTACTGATTTTGGTATGAATACTTCATCTAGTGTTTGTTGATTGTTGTGATATTAATCTAATTATGACTTCACAAAATAGACTGTGCAAGTCACTTGACATGCCCTGCTCAACATCACTTTTAAGTTGTAGAATTCCTTCATATGGATGCTGATTTATGTATCCTGAAATGATTGGATATTGATTGTCTTAACATTTTTTTTTTGTCCATGATCACTGAACCATGTTACGGTATGTCTTTGGGTGTAGATCCAGGAAATGAGTTTTTGGGAGGACGTCAGACTTTTTGCGGGTGGAAGGAGCATTAGCATTACCGATTAGCCATTCTAGGCAGTCCTGGTCTTGAAAAACTGGTGAAGTGACCTAAATCAATGGGTATAACGGCCTGGACTTTGTGCCAAAGCATTGTTTTAGCCGCAGCGCGCTTTTGAGCTAGTTTTCCTGTATCACTCAGGAACATTGGGGGGGCCTGGGCCCCCCTTTGGATCCACCAATGTAGCTATGTCTTATAATACATCTATCCTTTACAGTCTGATGGTGCATCCTTCTAGGTTGTCAAGTTTTAGTAGCTACTCATGAGAAGTATTCCTTATAATGATCATTGATTTCCAGATGGTTTGCACTAAAAAAAGTGTCGTGTAACCTGCCGCAAATAATAATCAGCCGTAGTCAACCCTTGCTTTAAAGAACCAATATGGAGGAAGGGGGTGATGTTATATCCAAAAATCTTTTACATCTGAAGTATCCAACCTTTTTGTGTATAATAAACTTTGTTTGTTTCATGAACTTAAAAGTTCACAATTTCCATACATGATTCTTTTTTCCTTGTATTTGATGATTTATCCTGACATGTATTTCCATTATCAGTAGGTAATATATAGTAACAAGACAATAATACACATTATAACAATGTATATATTATAGCCCAATGAGTGCACGAGATCATTTACCTCATCAGTGACGCCAAGTCCAAGAGTCCTTCCTTAAATTCTTTGCCCAAATTTGTGACACCAAGTATAATAACTAGTTTTAGTGACCATTTGCATCCATTTTTCACTTTGATTAAAAAATTGCCTCTCAACAGGTGTGAACTTGATGGGGTTGGAGGAAACTTGACTCGGCCATCAAGCTCACCACAATATAGTAAGGAACCTCTTGTTCTCAGTGATAATTTATCCTCTTTAGTTACTATTCCGTGTTGCTTTAATCACAACTAATGTGTTGGAAACATTACAGCTTAATAACATACTTCACATCTCTGCATACAAATTGAGTTCAATATTCAACTGTTACACCAGTAGGCTTCATATCTCAAAAAAAAAAGTATGTAAAAAGGTTGAAATTTTGAATGATATATTTAAACTCTTTATTATGTTTCTATGGGTGTAGTACCGTTATGATTAGTCGAGTGATCAGCATATGGGTCTTATGTTTTTGATAGCATAGGTTCAAATTTTGCCATAGGCTGGCATTTGATAGTAACAGTAGTGTCCACAGATATCTACCTGTTTCTTGTTTATCCTGTTCCACTTTATAAACCATGACTGGCCAATCTTTGAAGAGGTAGCATAACCTTGAAGTGCCACTAACAAACCTTTGTCCATTCTTCTGATGTGATCCTTTTTTTTTTTTTTTTTTTTTTTCCCACCTGCCTATAGCGCCGGTAGGTTTTCTTCAGGCGCCTGGCGGTCGGCCCAGGCCCGTCATGATGCAGGCTTTTTTTTTATAGTGGTGCCATTTAGTATTGGCTCATGCTGCCGCCCAGAACTCATTCTTGATTCACTTGGATGGTTTAGCAGGGCTTAGGTATGACTAACATTGCAGAAACAGGGAATTTTTATATTTTTAGTGTGGCAACACATTGACAAATGTTTTAGTATGGACTGAACATCAAAGATATATATGGTAAATGGGTGCTTGTAGATCTTGACATTATATCTGTCAAGAGTCTCCAGTTGTATCCTCTCCCCCATCTCCTGAAAATATTACTCTTGTCAGGCAATCTAAGTGAAGCCTTCCATCGATGCTGGCGTGCAGACATGATGTCAATGCTTAGATTCACTGTCCTTATAGCACTGAAAATAATGCAATTACATGCACATATTTTATTATTTAGAATTGTGATTAATTGTGATTAAATATTTTTTCATGTATTTTCAGACATGAAAAGTGAAAATTGCTGCACACAACAGTCTGTCGTCTGCACCGGGAGGCAAGGCAACTCAAAGCCCAGACTGTTACAAATCCTGGGCAGTTTTTGCCCAGAGCCAGCAATTTTTTAGATCCAATAGGGATGGATTTTTTATGAGGTCAGGTTCAACATGCTGCAAGATGCCAAGATCTAAGCCTAGTAGGAGATATGGGTTACAAGAGAGGAGGTTTGCTCTGGCCTTATACTATCAAAGTCCAAATGCTAATAGATTTCTGAGCACAGTATTTCACTTGTCTTCAGTTTCAACACTTCAATCATGACTCAGGGGTATTTCAGTACATGTTGGCTGGAGCAAACAGACTCTGACAGCCCTGCAGCAAAGAGCACAGGCTTTGTCAAAAGAAGAGAAACTTCGTGGGATTTGCCATTATTTAGTATTACTCTTGTTACGCCAAGAATTTTTTTCCATATACTTTGCCAAATATTGCAAGTAATGCACCATTGTTGGGCTTGCTTGTTATAAATCAGATCTTGTTCAAATAACAAGCTTTGGGTGTCTGCCACTTTCCAGTTGTAATGCAAGGAATCATTTATCTTCCCTGCTAGATATCACACGTAATGCACCATTGTTGGTTTTGCCTGTTATAAATCAGATCTTGTTCAGTTAACAAGCTTTAGGTGTCTGCCACTTTCCAATTGTAATGCAAGGAATCCCCTGCCAGATATCGCATGTAATGCACCATTGTTGGTTTTGCCTATTATAAATCAGATCTTGTTCAGTTTACAAGCTTTGAATATCTGCCATTGTTTATTTCAGGTGTAATGCTTGGAAGCATTTGTTCTCTTCCCTACCCAACAGTATGCAATTCTTTATTGTGGATTTTGCCTGTTATATTTAATCTTGTTCAGGTAACTAGCTTTTGGTGTCTGCCTTACCTAATATGTCCTGCAGTGACACTTGGATTGGTTTCATAATGTGAAATACAGCATGTAATTTCATCACACTAAGTGTCTATCATCACATGTCTGGCATCATTAATGTGGCTTCCAGGAGTAATCTTGTTTGTATTACAGCTTGCAAATTTTTTTCTGCTTTATATGATATACATAATCACATAGGTATGATTTACAAAATGTAATGGCAGTTGATATTCTTGACTAATGCCTCATAAACCTTGTGAAAAATAATGCTTTGGGGGGGGGCAGAGAGTGGTTTGTTTGGTTGGCCAGTTCAAGGAGTTTCATATCAAATGATTTTATTACATCCAACTTTAATGTGTGCTAAAAACATATATTTTATTACATCCAACTTTAATGTGTGCATAAAACATATATTTTATTACATCCAACTTTAATGTGTGCTTCCTACAATAAATGCTACATGTTTACTGATGTAGCCTATGAAATACATATCACTCTCTGCCCTGTAATTTGTTGTGTCACATACTGCAGCATAACTTTCCTGCTATTTTCTTACTCTATGAGTTGCCTTATTTTGTCTCATTTGCTTTTATCATATGTGCCTCCGCTGCATAGTTGTGTCTACTGAGCTTAATATCTTCATGGCCCTGACACCAAGGTCAGAGCTTGTGAGATCATACCGTGTCCTACATTCCATTTTCACCTCCAGGCTCGCCTGTCTCCCAGGACTACCAAGTTATTGCATTCCATTTAAGACAACTCATGTGTTACCTTCTTAATGTCCTCCATCATGTATTTCAGCATGTTTTATGATGCTTTGCTCTTATATTGATGTGCTAAGAGCATTTTGCAAAAGGTAAAGGTAAGGCTGGGGGCATACGCTGTAGCAGTATGTGGCCTCGGTGCTCATCTCTGTAACATTAGCCCATGAGCCTGTGGTGTTAGGGAACCCATTACCCTGGGACACAGGACCAGTGTGACATCCGGGTTACCACAGTTGCAAAGGCCTTATAGTAATTTAGCATGCATAGAATGTTGTATGCTTTGCTTGTATTTAAAGCACTGGATATGTTTGCTACACACACACACACACACACACACATATATATATATATATATATATATATATATATATATATATATATATATATATATATATATATATATATATATATATATATATATATATATATATATATATATATTAGCAAATGCTTTCAACATCATATTTTTCCTAAAAAAACAAATTGATATAGTGTAGATAATACCTAATAAAACATGAGAACAAATATATTTTTCTTTACCCCATTAGTAAATCATGTTACAATGAAAAAAAATAAGTGAAGGCTGGATAGGGTGCTGTGGCAGGTACTTCAAAAATAGTTAAGCTACCCCTGAAAAGTGACGTTTTTGGTGGGCTGCAATAGATGGCGCTACTTCCGCACGCCCGAGGAATTACTACATACCACTATCTCTTCGTATATAGTCTCTTTGGTTCTATCCTTCCCTGCTTCCCTCCCTTCCTCTCCCCCACTAAGGAACAAGGAGCAC
The DNA here is from genome assembly GCF_024679095.1 of Eriocheir sinensis. Taxonomy (NCBI): domain Eukaryota; kingdom Metazoa; phylum Arthropoda; class Malacostraca; order Decapoda; family Varunidae; genus Eriocheir; species Eriocheir sinensis. The sequence goes on from NW_026111955.1 coordinate 151,881, forward strand.
CGAAGATGTGGGTGCGGGAAGAAGGGATTAAAGTGAAGCAAAAATAAATAAATAAAATAATGATGAATAAAAATAAAACATCATTGCTTCGGACCGACTCAAAATATAATTATCTCCTTCCCTTTCAAGTTCCCTCTTCCTCTCCTTTCTCCTCCTCGATTCTCTCTTCTCTGGTTCCTCCTTTCCTTTCTTTCTCCTCCTTGATTTATCTTTCCCACTCTACTTTCCTCTTCTGAAAAACGAACAGAGAGAGAGAGAGAGAGAGAGAGAGAGAGAGAGAGAGAGAGAGAGAGAGAGAGAGAGAGAGAGAGAGAGAGAGAGAGAGAGAGAGAGAGAGAGAGAGAGAGAGAGAGAGAGAGAGAGAGAGAGAGAGAGAGAGAGAGAGAGAGAGAGAGAGAGAGAGAGAGAGAGAGAGAGAGAGAGAGAGAGAGAGAGAGAGAGAGAGACAGCCCGTAACACATACACAGCCAGACAAGAAAACATAAAAAAATAGTCACTGATTTGTTCAGTTTACAACACACAGACAGTCGCCTGAGATAACCGAGAAAAAGACTAACCGACGCCCAGCCAGACAGTCACCAAGACACAGACGAGCAGACAGACAGACAGAGTCACTAATTTAGACAGACAGACAGACCCCACTTACATAACTGGCAACTCAGACTGACAGACTGAGAACCGCCACCCGACACAGCTCACGGCACAGGCAGGCAGGACATTAAGGCGCGTCCACACCAGGAATCTCTGTATGACAACAATGTATCCCAGACGTTTCCCTAGTGTCTCGGGAAGCAGTTGAGAAACAACTTGGATACATTCAGGAAATAATTGAGAAACATTGAGAGAATGTACGTAATAATAATAATAATAATAATAATAATAATAATAATAATAATAATAATAATAATAATAATAATAATAATAATAATAATAATAATAATAATAATAATAATAATAATAATAATAATAATAATAATAATAATAATAATAATAATAAACGGTTTATTAAATGATAGCAGCTGTAAAGCTGAAAATATACACGTAACAAATACACTTTTGAAATATAATAGAAAAAAAAAGGGAAAATGTACAATATGAAAGGGATATGGGGGTCTGGGGTGGTGGGGGGGAGGTGAGGTGGTGGAATGCAGTGCGCTGGTGCGGTAGGAGGCGGTGTGGTTTTTCGGATGACGGGTCAGGTGTAAGCCCAAGGTCAACCCCAGGTCAAAAAGGGTCAAGGGTGCAGGTAGAGGCGGTGTCGGCCGTCACTCAGCTTAATGGCTTAGCGATGACCTACTAATCTATCCAGCCGGTGTGACAAGATAGGAAGAGGTGGACCGCGCGGCAGTAGGCGTGGGGACATCTACATCGTCTGCACTGCCTTGTATGTTGAGCGGCGTGCTGATTGCCCCAACCATGACTCCACCTGAGTGACGGGCCTCAACACTGCACTGCACCTGAACCGAATTCTCCCAGCACCATGATGGTCGGGCTGGTGTACCTGGGGGCACCTGGGGGCACCTGGGGCGTCGGTTGGATGGTAAGGCCGCGTCGACGTCACACCGGCCATTTCTATGTACTCTTCAGTGTCTTCACGGCACCACAAACGCACTGCACTCACTGTCTGTCACCATGATGTCACAAAAGTATCTTACGGTGTTGGGTTTTGATGAAAAGGGAGAGGGGGATGGAGGGGAAGGGGGGAGGCCAACAGTCTGGCCCCTGGCTGCTCCTCTCGGAGCGCCGTGACCCACATCTGATCTCGGTCAGGTCTGGGCCACAAGTGTGTAATTCACCACGGACTGATCAAGTGTTGGACTCGTAATCGCCAGCAGGTACCCTCCCGACATGAGCAAGTGCACTTTAGCGTCGATCTGTGTGTGTGTGTGTGTGTGTGTGTGTGTGTGTGTGTGTGTGTGTGTGTGTGTGTGTGTGTGTGTGTGTGTGTGTGTGTGTGTGTGTGTGTGTGTGTGTGACCTCGTCACTGGCACTTGCTGGACTACGTGGTAGTCCGGAGCTCCGACGTGTGTGACGTATCCATCACGCGTGCCATGAGGGGCGCTGAATGCTGGACCGATCATCGTCTCGTCAGATCCCTCCTACGGCTACGCATTCGACCTCCCATAAAAAAATCCGACCCAAAGAAGAGCATCAACCGCAATGCATCCAGTGAACCAATTAAGCTGTCTGTCCTCCGCCAGAAGATTGATGCCAGGCTCGATGACATCCCTGAGCCCCCACCTGTGGCATCCACCTCTGATCTCACTGCATGCTGGAATCAATTCTCCACTGCCCTTTTAGAGGCTGCTAAAACGGCACTCGGGCAGAATGAGCGCCGACATCAGGATTGGTTTGATGAGAACGCGGAGGACATCCGGGCCCTGCTGGCTGAGAAAAACGCAGCCCACACTTCTTGCCTTGCTAACCCGTTATCGGTCCCTCTCCGCCAGCGGCACGCGGACCTCCGCTTCCGTGCTCAGTCCGAACTCCGCGCCATGGAAAACGCCTGGTGGATCAGGAAGGCAGAGCAAATCCAGCTCATCGCCGACCGCAATGACGCCCGTAACTTCTATGACGCCATCAAAGCCGTTCATGGGCCTCGTGCAGTGTCCTACGTCCCCGTGCGTTCTGCCGACAGATCCACGCTCATTAAAGACCGCCAGGGTATTTTGGAGAGGTTGATAGAACACCTGTCTCACCTTTTGAACAGCACTAACCCTGTGGATCCATCTATCATCGACGAGCTCCCAGTTCTTCCTCTACTTCCCAACCTCGACGCTCTGCAATCTTTCAGCGGTCAACAGCGCAGTTCAAAGTCTTAAGAACCATAAAGCTGCAGGTCCAGATTTCATACCAGCCGAGGTCTGGAAAAACGGCGGATACCAGCTCAAACGTCGCCTGTTTCAGTTTATTACCACAGCCTGGGATACTGAGAACCTCCCACAGCAATGGAAAGATGCCAAAACCATGCCAATATATAAAAAGAAAGGCGACAAAGCCGACTGCGGAAACTACAGCGGAATCTCGCTATTCTCTATAGCGGGAAAAGTCCTCGCAACGGTTATGCTCAACCGCCTTCTCTCGAGCGTAGTGGACGACGTTCTACCCGAGTCCCAGTGTGGTTTCCGACCTGACCGCTCTACCATCGACATGGTCTTTGTAGCCAGACAGTTGCAAGAAAAATGCAGGGAGCAGCAGCATAAAGATCTCTTCCTGGCCTTCGTAGATCTGACCAAGGAATTTGACACCGTAAATAGGGTTCTCGTCTGGGGCGTCCTCTCCAGATGCGGCTGTCCTCCAAAGTTCCTTGCAATACTGCGGTCGCTCCACGATGGGATGTCAGCGCGGGTTTCTATCGGAGGTGAAGAATCTGAACCATTCAACGTAAACATCGGCGTTAAACAGGGCTGCGTGCTCGTTCCGGCCCTCTTTAACATCTTCCTCGTGGCCGTCACGCTAATCTCGCGTGAGAAGATAGATCGAGACGACGCCGTTGCCATCAAATACAGACTTGACGGCAGTCTGTTCAACCTCCGTCGGCTAAATGCCACCACCAAAACATCGGTGTGCAACATCCTCGACCTTCAGTACGCTGATGATACTGCCATCGCTGCAACCTCTGATAAAGCTCTGCAGATAAATGTGTGCGCCTATGCCTCCAGCTACCATCGTATGGGCCTGAAAGTCAACACCCGCAAGACCGAGGTCATGTGCCAACTGTCTTCCACCAACGCCCCCCAACCACCACCTCTCACACTAGAAGAGAGTATCTCGAATAATGTCGACCGCTTTATCTCTCCTGGCTCCGCTCTCAGCTCAAACCTCGACCTCGGAGACGAGATCCAGAACAGACTAAGGATGGCTTCGTCTGCTGTTGGACGCCTGAGTAAGCGCGCTTTTCCTCACCATTTCAACTAAGAACAAAGTCTACCACGCCGTCTGCATCTCCACCTTGCTCTACGGCTGTGAAGCCTGGACTCCCCATCGCTCCCACATAAAGAACCTCGAGGCCCTCCATATTACCTGCTTACAGCGCATATTGGGATTATCCTGGAAGGACAAAGTGACGCACTCGGACATCTACGCACGCACCGGCTGCACCAGTCTGGAGGCCATTCTCTATGGTCGTCAGCTGCTGTGGGTTGGCCACACAATTCTGATGGCTCCCAGCCGTCAGCCTTACCAAGTGCTCTATGGAGAGATAAGGACGGGCAAGCGCAGCGCAGGGGGGCAAAAGAAGAGGTTCAAGGGCCACCTCAAAACCACACTAAAAAACTCAACATCTCACCAACCCAACTTGAGATTATGGCTGCCTCCTGACCCACCTGGCGTGCTGCTGCCAAGGAGGGGACGAAACTCCTTGAGGCAGCCAAAACAAGGGATAGAGAGGAAAAGCGGCGCCGTCGACAAGTACGGCAGGGCCTTCCACCTCCGTCTCCGGGAAGCGGGGTCACGTGCCTGACCTGTGGCCGTATCTGCGCCTCGGAATTCGGCCTCCGCTCTCACCAGCGACGTCATCGGCGCACCTAATGTGGAGCGATAGTCGACTTCGTTTCGAAGGACTACTTTAAGCAAGTAAAGTGTGTGTGTGACTATATATAGATATATATATATATATATATATATATATATATATATATATATATATATATATATATATATATATATATATATATATATATATTTACATATCTATCTATCTATCTATCTATATATATATATATATATATATATATATATATATATATATATATATATATATATATATATATATATATATATATATATATATATATATATATATATATATATATATATATATATATATATATATATATATATATATATATATATATATATATATATATATATATATATATATATATATATATATATATATATATATATATATATATATATATATATATATATATGTATATATGTATATATATATATATATATATATATATATATATATATATATATATATATATATATATATATATTTTTTTTTTTTTCACGTTGTTGCCTATTGCGCCGGTAGGCATCTTCCCGGTGGGGCCTGATGGTCAGCCCAAGGCTTCTTCCAGGTGGGGCCTGATGGTCGGCCCAGCCCGTTCTGGCGCAGGCGAGTGTTTATAGTGGCGCCATCTTGCATTGGCTCATGCTGCTCCCTGGAACTCGTACTTGATTCGCTTGGACGGCTTCCTCTAGAGTCCGGGTTGATGAGTGGTCTTCAGGACAGCATGTGGGTAGTTTTAAGCCACTCGGGGGTGACCGAAAAATCCGAGTGGTAGCGTGAGGATTAGCACCCGCGTCGTCCATCACGCGGCGAATGTGGGTCCAGTACGCTATCACTTCGGCCACCGCATATATATATATATATATATATATATATATATATATATATATATATATATATATATATATAGGTATATATATATATATATATATATATATATATATATATATATATATATATATATATATATATATATATATATATATATATATATATATATATATATATATATATATATATATATATATATATATATATATATATATATATATATATATATATATATATATATATATATATATATATATATATATATATATATATATATATATATATATATATATATATATATATATATATATATATATATATATATATATATATATATATATATATATATATATTCCATCCGGGATGGAAAACAAAATTTAATCTCAAATGCTTCCCAACTGTATCTCAGGACCGCCCACACCAGGAAAGTTTGTATGGAAACGCAACTTTGACATTTCGAAGGTGTTAATGAGGCTCGTAAAAAGATCTGCGCCTGTCAGATTATAGCTGCGGGCTGATGGAAGCTGGAATGGCTTTTCTGTGCCTGGTATCGATTCGTGGTATTTTGGGAGCCACCGTTCGTAATAGTTCTTCAAAGTTAGTGGTTGACCTTCCAAGAAAATTATTAATTAAACCCTGCTCCATTAACTCTCGGCTCCGCCAAAAGTGAGTCATTCTGTAATCCTCAACTTTCTATAAACTATCTCACCCATACGCGTTTCCTTGTCTTCTTCTTGCTCTCCAGTGAGTGCAATAATAAGTAAAACACAGACGCCATTGCAGCAGTCTCCGCACACACCGACATCCTGAGAGCAACCCTGAGGTGTGGACAGGAAACAATATTTCCCGCGGGCATTCAAATGTATCCCAGTGGTTTACCGAAACACTTGGGCAGCGTCTGGGATACATTGCTTTCATGCAAAGATTCCTGGTGTGGACGCGCCTTTACACACCCAACGGGCAGGCACAAAGACAGACAGACAGGCAGACACAGACGCGGCGGTGCACAGCTATGGCCCGCCGCACACACGGCCGCCCGGAGCGTCGCGAAAAGAGAATATAATTATGACGCCCCGCGGCGGTGCTCGTTAAATTGTGCTCACCTCATTATAACTGTTTTTTCTTGCTCTCGGGCGGTGAAAATATTGCACTCCAGAATATGAAAGAAATATGATGAAAACAACGAGTAAATGGAAAAAAAAAACATATAAAGACTAACTCACTTTTCTGCATATTACATTGAAAAGACAAAAGCAACGCTAAAAACTAAATGGAGACTCCTGTGGCTTACTCTGAGATACTGACTATTTATTTTTGTGTAGGCTAAAACACGATGGTTTCTCACATGGAGGAAGATTTTTTCACCGTAAGACGACTAGTTGTGGAGGTGCCAGATTGTGTCAGCGTCACAATGTAGCCATTTCACGGTTAAAATAAATACATTTACGACCAGTCACCATGAATTATACGGAGATGAATAAACAGCATCGTGTACTAAACTTAAAACCTCTCGGGAAACCATAGGAAAGACTGTATACAGACAAAACTTAGACCTTCACATAATTATCGAAGCGGGGGTCTGTAAGTATACTCCTCTTACGTACGCCTCTTGAGAGCATACTTAATATTACAGCTTCCACCACAAGTGTAGCAGATTATGGCTGTGGGGAGAACACTGTGTTCTCACCAATCTTCTGCAGTCCACAAAATCGTCCTCAGTAACTGTTTACCCAAGAAAAATTCCGCCCCCACCGCCACAAATTACTCAAACTGGCGGTACCTACCACCTTAGCGGTAGCTCTGATGTGATTGGCCGACACGACTAATGTGACGAAAGGCAGGCGTTCCATTGGTTCTCCTGTTTCGTGTTTCCCTAAGCGTCCACCCGCGGCGCTGTCTGTAAGAAAGGAGGTGATTTTGGCAGCGGGAAGTGTTAATTATTGTATCCGTAAATCTAATTATGCCATTTTGATCAAAGTAATAGGTTGCCGGGCACGAGTACACGCAACACTACACACTGAGCCAAGATATGGGCGAAAAATAGTATGTAATATGACGTGTGTGTTGGTACGCACAGGCATAATATATAACAAGGTCTAAATAAATGGGAGGTCAGCTCAGGCGCAGATTAGGTGACATCAGGTGGTCCTCACCCAAGTTGTAACTCAATCGACAAGAGAAAATAATCTGCTGGATTTGGTATTAGTAAGCGACCCCGACCTCATTCGCGACTGTGAAGTTGGTGAGAAAATTAATGGTTGCGATCACCACTAAATCCGTTTTAATGTCAACATATGTCACAAACTCGTAGACAATCTGTCAGTGATACCAGACTACAAAAAATCAAATTTCAACCTAGTCCGTGAGCTGCTTCCTCCTGCGACCTGGGATCAACTTAACCTCACCGACAATACAATCGACAACGTGTGGAACGACTTCAAAGATATGCTTTTGGGAGTAGAGAAGGCTACAGTGCCTACGAAACCCAGGCGAGTAAATGGTGCCGTAGATCCACCGTGAATGTCTAGAGAATTAAAAAGGGCGGCAAAATTATAAAAAAAAGAAATTATAATCTAATGAAAGAGAATGACACTGCCGAAGCCCGCACACAGTACCACACATGCCTAAAAGTTTGTCGCACCCTTATTCGAGGTAGTAAACGCAACTATGATAAACAAATAGCGCGCGACATCAAGACCAACTCCAAAAAAATATTCACATACATCAGATCGAAAAACATATATCCAATACTGGTCCCCTGACAGACGAGACTGGATCAGTAACTCGGGACAGTAAACAGAAGGCCAGAATTCTCAACAGTAATTTCGCATCCGTATTCAGTCGAGGACTGAGGGCCCTGACCCGCCGAGAAGTGAAAAAAAGTATTTGGAGAAACTCGACACGAACAAGTCAGCGGGACCTGACAGTTTGTCGGCGGCTATTAAAAGAGCTTAAACAACAAATAATTCAACCACTCACTAATATATTCAACCGGTCAGTTCAATTGAATAAGGTCCCGGAAGACTGGAAGATGGCGAACGTAACACGAGTTTTCAAAAAAAGGAGACAAAAGCGTTGCATTAAACTACACTGACTTCAGTGGCAAGAGAAATACTCGAAAAGATCATTAGAGACAAACTTGTTAAGTTTCTAGAAGACAATAATGCAATCTCCGACACCCAGTAAGGCTTCAGAAACAAGCGCTCCTGCCTAACGAGTTTATTAGACTTCTTCCAAGGTTTATATAAGAACTGGGATGCCCACATCCCCAGTGATGTTATATACCTGGAGTTTCAGAAAGCCTTCGACAAGGTACCGCACGAGCGACTTCTTAAGAAACTGCACTCGGCGGGCATTGGAGCCAATCTGATCGCGTGGATAAGAGATTGGCCCACCAGCATATAACAACGAGCACTACTCAACGGACAGCCTTCCGATTGGCTTCCATTCACTAGTGGAGTGCCTCAAGGGTCAGTGCTGGGACCCATTTTCCTTATCATGTATATATATATATATATATATATATATATATATATATATATATATATATATATATATATATATATATATTTCTATATATTTCTATATACCTATAGATATATATATATATATATATATATATATATATATATATATATATATATATATATATATATATATATATATATATATATATATATATATATATATATATATATATATATATATATATATATATATATATATATATATATATATATATATATATATATATATATATATATATATATATATATATATATATATATATATATATATATATATATATATATATATATATATATATATATATATATATATATATATATATATATATATAAATATATATATATATATATATATATATATATATATATATATATATATATATATATATATAGGGGCATGGAGTCTCGAGGTTTGAAGCCACTAAACTGTCAGTCGGCCATATTGTTCAGGTCGGAGGAGTGGCCAAACGGATGTACCTCCATGAGCGGCCGGCCAGACCACGCAGACTGGCAGTACATGCTTGCCGATTACAATTTTCTAACTTGTATTTGTAAAGGAGACCGCACATCTTGGTGATGAATTGTCCTCACCGCATTTCTTTGTTATCATGATTACATTACCGCGCTTCTTGGATATCATGTACAGTACTTTCTTACCTGTTACAGTATATTTACACTAATAAATTACGAAATTATTTTAATTTCATCCGCCTGCATGTTAAAGTGCTGGAAAACAGTAAGAAGATAAAATAAAAACATTACGGTGCTCCATGGATGCGGTACTCTAAGGGCAAGCGGCCACCATGTTAGGCGCGCTACACCCTCGTATTCGTACCTCACGGCTTGAACAATATGGCGGCCGATTTGACAGCTGAGGCCACGAAAACTGCCTTCACTCACCAGTACAGCCCGCTCGGGGCTGTAGGCCTCTCCACCCTCAATACCTCCACGTATATATATATATATATATATATATATATATATATATATATATTTATATATATATATATATATATATATTTATATATATATATATATATATATATATATATATATATATATATATATATATATATATATATATATATATATATATATATATATATATATATATATATATATATATATATATATATATATATATATATATATATATATATATATATATATATATATATATATATATATATATATATATATATATATATATCTATATATATATATATATCATATATATATATATATCAATTAAATTATCGAATGGTCGGAATAATGGCAAATGTCCTTTAATGTTGACAAATGCAAAGTGATGCACATTGGGTCCAGAAATAGTAACTACAAATACATTTTGAATGGGAAACCTCTGGAGGCGATGCAGGAGGAAAAGGATCTTGGAGTCAGGAATGACCTGAAACACGCGAATCACTGTAAAAAAAAAAAAACATATAACAAAGCCAACACTATGCCCAGGTTTATAGCGATGATATTCGAGTGCAAGGCGCCAGACGTGATGCTATCCTTGTATAATTCCATGGTAAGACCGCACCTCGAATATGCAGTACAGTTCTGGTCTCCTAATTACAGAAAGGACATTGTTTTACTGGAAAGGATTCAGCGACGCGCCATGAAGATGATTCCAATCTTAAGGGCCTAACTATACGATGAACGACTCAAGCGACTCAATCTCCTTACACTGGAGAAAAGACGTCTACGAGGGAATATGATTCAAGTCTACAAGTA